>NW_028162821.1:0-105000 GCF_964263955.1 Coregonus lavaretus
GAGGGATACAGGGAGGCAGTCAGGGAGGGAGGGAGAGATACAGGGAAACAGTCAGGGAGGGAGGGAGGGAGGGAGGGAGGGAAGAATGGAAACAGTCAGGGAGGGAGGAAGGGAGGAAGGGAAACAGTCAGGGAGGGAGGAAGGGAAACAGTCAGGGAGGGAGCCAGTCAGGGAGGGAGGGAGGAAGGGAGATAGTCAGGGAGAAGGGGGGGAGGGAGGGAGGGAGACAGTCAGACAGAGGGGGGGAGGGAGGGAGACAGTCAGACAGAGAGGGAGACAGACAGAGGGAGGGAGGGAGACAGTCAGACAGAGAGGGAGGGAGAGAGACAGTCAGAGAGAGGTGGAGGGAGACAGTCAGACAGAGAGGGAGGGAGGGAGACAGTCAGGGAGGGAGTGAGGGAGAGAGACAGACGGGTAGTGAGGGAAGGAGAAAGTCAGACGGGGAGGGAGGGAGGGAGATAGACAGGGAGGGAGACAGTCAGACAGGGAGGGAGGGAGGGAGGGAGACAGTCAGACAGAGAGGGAGGGAAGGAGTCAGACGGGGACCCTAGGAAGCTCTTTGCCACATTCTCCTCACTGCTGAATCCCCCCCCCCCCTCCTCCCTCTCTGTGGATGACTTTGTCAACCACTTTGAAAAGAAGGTTGACGACATCCGATCCTCGTTTGTTAAGTCTAATGACACTGCTGGTCCTGCTCACACTGCCCTACCCTATGCTTTGACTTCTTTCTCCCCTCTCTCTCCAGATAAAATCTTGCGACTAGTGACTGCAGGCCGCCCAACAACCTGCCCGCTTGACCCCATCCCCTCCTCTCTTCTCCAGACCATCTCCGGTGACCTTCTCCCCTACCTCACCTCGCTGATCAACTCATCCTTGACCGCTGGCCATGTCCCTTCCGTCTTCAAGAGAGCGAGAGTTGCACCCCTTCTCAAAAAACCAACACTCGATCCCACTGATGTCAACAACTACAGACCAGTATCCCTTCTTTCTTTTCTTTCCAAAACTATTGAGCGTGCCGTCTTTAGCCAACTCTCTTGCTATCTCTCTCAGAATGACCTTCTTGATCCAAACCAGTCAGGTTTCAGGACTGGTCATTCAACTGAGACTGCTCTTCTCTGTGTCACGGAGGCTCTCCGCACTGCTAAAGCTAACTCTCTCTCCTCTGCTCTTGTCCTTCTAGACCTGTCTGCTGCCTTTGATACTGTGAACCATCAGATCCTCCTCTCCACCCTCTCCGAGCTGGGCATCTCCGGCGCGGCTCACTCCTGGATTGCGTCCTACCTGACCGGTCGCTCCTACCAAGTGGCGTGGCGAGAAGCTGTCTCCGCACACGTGCTCTCACCACTGGTGTCCCCCAGGGCTCAGTTCTAGGCCCTCTCCTTTTCTCCCTATACACCAAGTCACTTGGCTCTGTCATATCCTCACATGGCCTCTCCTATCATTGCTACGCTGACGATACACAACTAATCTTCTCCTTTCCCCCTTCTGATAACCAGGTGGCGAATCGCATCTCTGCATGTCTGGCCGACATATCAGTATGGATGACGGATCACCACCTCAAGCTGAACCCTGGCAAGACGGAGCTGCTCTTCCTCCCGGGGAAGGACTGCCCGTTCCATGATCTCGCCATCACGGTTGACAACTCCGTTGTGTCCTCCTCCCAGAGTGCGAAGAGCCTTGGCGTGACCCTGGACAACACCCTGTCGTTCTCCGCTAACATCAAGGCGGTGACCCGATCCTGCAGGTTCATGCTCTACAACATTCGGAGAGTACGACCCTGCCTTACACAGGAAGCGGCACAGGTCCTAATCCAGGCACTTGTCATCTCCCGTCTGGATTACTGCAACTCGCTGTTGGCTGGGCTCCCTGCCTGTGCCATTAAACCCCTACAACTCATCCAGAATGCCGCAGCCCGTCTGGTGTTCAACCTTCCCAAGTTCTCTCACGTCACCCCCCTCCTCCGCACACTCCACTGTATTCCAGTTGAAGCTCGCATCCGTTACAAGACCATGGTGCTTGCCTATGGAGCAGTGAGGGGAACGGCACCTCCGTACCTTCAGGCTCTGATCAGTCCCTACACCCAAACGAGGGCATTGTGTTCATCCACCTCTGGCCTGCTGGCTCCCCTTCCTCTGCGGAAGCATAGTTCCCGCTCAGCCCAGTCAAAACTGTTCGCTGCTCTGGCACCCCAATGGTGGAACAAGCTCCCTCACGACGCCAGGACAGCGGAGTCACTCACCACCTCTTTAAGGAACACCTGGGATAGGATAAAGTAATCCTTCTACCCCCCCCCCCCCACAAAAAAATAATAATAATAATAATAATTGTAAAGTGGTTATCCCACTGGCTATAGGGTGAATGCACCCATTTGTAAGTCGCTCTGGATAAGAGCGTCTGCTAAATGACGTAAATGTGCCCTTGAGCAAGGCACTTAACCCTAATTGCTCCTGTAAGTCGCTCTGGATAAGAGCGTCTGCTAAATGACTAAAATGTAAATGTAAAATGAGTCAGACAGGGAGGGAGACAGACACAGACAGACAGGGAGGGATGGAGGGAGAGAGTCAGACGGGGGGGAGGGAGACAGTCAGACAGGGAGGGAGGGAGACAGACAGGGAGAGAGGGAGACAGACAGACAGACAGACTGGGAGGGAGGGAGGGTGGGAGGGAGGGAGTCAGGGAGGGAGACAGTCAGTTAGGGAGGGAGGGAGGGAGGGAGGCATTCAGGGAGGGAGGGATACAGGGAGACAAGGAGGGAGACAGACATACAGGGAGGGAGACAGTCAGGGAGGGAGGAAGCCAGTCAGGGAGGAGGGGGAGGGAGTCAGACAGAGAGGGAGGGAGGGAGGGAGGGAGACAGTCAGACGGAGGGAGGGAGGGAGCCAGTCAGACAGAGAGGGAGGGAGAGAGACAGTCAGAGAGAGGTGGAGGGAGACAGTCAGACAGAGAGGGAGGGAGACAGTCAGACAGAGGGAGGGAGGGAGACAGTCAGACAGAGAGGGAGGGAGGGAGACAGTCAGACAGAGGGAGGGAGGGAGCCAGTCAGACAGAGGGAGGGAGGGAGCCAGTCAGACAGAGGGAGGGAGGGAGACAGTCAGACAGAGAGGGAGGGAGACAGACAGAGAGGGAGGGAGACAGTCAGACAGAGAGGGAGGGAGGGAGTCAGTCAGACAGAGGGAGACAGTCAGACAGAGAGGGAGGGAGGGAGACAGTCAGACAGAGAGGGAGGGAGGGAGTCAGTCAGACAGAGGGAGACAGTCAGACAGAGAGGGGGGAGGGAGATAGGCAGGGAGTGAGGGAAGGAGACAGTCAGACGGGGAGGGAGGGAGGGAGGGAGGGAGGGAGACAGACAGGGAGGGAGGGAGGGAGATAGTCAGGGAGGGAGGGAGACAGGGAAACATTTCAGAAATGTAGATTTTTGGGTGTAGTTATCCTTTAATTCAAGTGCAGTGTACACTTAGCAAGAAACTGTTCTTTAGAGGTGGGGGGTTCTGCACACGTGATGGTAGAGTTTGCTAAACAAATACCCACTGGATTTATGCATATACAGTGGGGGAAAAAAGTCTTTAGTCAGCCACCAATTGTGCAAGTTCTCCCACTTAAAAAGATGAGAGAGGCCTGTAATTTTCATCATAGGTACACGTCAACTATGACAGACAAAATGAGAAAAGAAAATCACATTGTAGGATTTTTAATGAATTTATTTGCAAATTATGATGGAAAATAAGTATTTGGTCAATAACAAAAGTTTCTCAATACTTTGTTATATACCCTTTGTTGGCAATGACACAGGTCAAACGTTTTCTGTAAGTCTTCACAAGGTTTTCACACACTGTTGCTGGTATTTTGGCCCATTCCTCCATGCAGATCTCCTCTAGAGCAGTGATGTTTTGGGGCTGTCGCTGGGCAACACAGACTTTCAACTCCCTCCAAAGATTTTCTATGGGGTTGAGATCTGGAGACTGGCTAGGCCACTCCAGGACCTTGAAATGCTTCTTACGAAGCCACTCCTTCGTTGCCCGGGCGGTGTGTTTGGGATCATTGTCATGCTGAAAGACCCAGCCACGTTTCATCTTCAATGCCCTTGCTGATGGAAGGAGGTTTTCACTCAAAATCTCACGATACATGGCCCCATTCATTCTTTCCTTTACACGGATCAGTTGTCCTGGTCCCTTTGCAGAAAAACAGCCCCAAAGCATGATGTTTCCACCCCCATGCTTCACAGTAGGTATGGTGTTCTTTGGATGCAACTCAGCATTCTTTGTCCTCCAAACACGACGAGTTGAGTTTTGACCAAAAAGTTCTATTTTGGTTTCATCTGACCATATGACATTCTCCCAATCCTCTTCTGGATCATCAAAATGCACTCTAGCAAACTTCAGACGGGCCTGGACATGTACTGGCTTAAGCAGGGGGACACGTCTGGCACTGCAGGATTTGAGTCCCTGGCGGCGTAGTGTGTTACTGATGGTAGGCTTTGTTACTTTGGTCCCAGCTCTCTGCAGGTCATTCACTAGGTCCCCCCGTGTGGTTCTGGGATTTTTGCTCAACGTTCTTGTGATCATTTTGACCCCACGGGGTGAGATCTTGCGTGGAGCCCCAGATCGAGGGAGATTATCAGTGGTCTTGTATGTCTTCCATTTCCTAATAATTGCTCCCACAGTTGATTTCTTCAAACCAAGCTGCTTACCTATTGCAGATTCAGTCTTCCCAGCCTGGTGCAGGTCTACAATTTTGTTTCTGGTGTCCTTTGACAGCTCTTTGGTCTTGGCCATAGTGGAGTTTGGAGTGTGACTGTTTGAGGTTGTGGACAGGTGTCTTTTATACTGATCACAAGTTCAAACAGGTGCCATTAATACAGGTAACGAGTGGAGGACAGAGGAGCCTCTTAAAGAAGAAGTTACAGGTCTGCGAGAGCCAGAAATCTTGCTTGTTTGTAGGTGACCAAATACTTAATTTCCACCATAATTTGCAAATAAATTCATTAAAAATCCTACAATGTGATTTTCTGGAGAAAAAAAATCTGTCTGTCATAGTTGATGTGTACCTATGATGAAAATTACAGGCCTCTCTCATCTTTTTAAGTGGGAGAACTTGCACAATTGGTGGCTGACTAAATACTTTTTTTCCCCACTGTAAATGTCATATTTGCTCAAATTTATAAAAACCTGTTTTTGCTTTGTCATTATGGGGTCTTGTGTGTAGATTGAGGTAAAACAAAAATATTTAATCCATTTTAAAATAAGACTAATGTTATTTTTTTTGTGGAAAAAGTCAAGTGGTCTGAATACTTTCCGAATGCACTGTACGTATAGTAAATTACATGTGAATGTTGGTCTATATTCATGTTAACAAACATAAAAGTGCCACAGGCTCCGATTTAATTGGCTGTAGCATGTGGCAACTTGCAGAGATGATGCGGATGAGCGCTCACCAGACATTGGCCTTAATGCTCAATAATAACCTGGGATGCTGTATCGTTTATTTCCGAAGCGTCCTCTGGGTCTCTCGCTGTTGTGAGTCTGAGCTTGTCGACACTTGTCCTTCAGTCATCCGGGAGAGAGGAAAGGAACACCTGAACCCCTGCCGTGGAGACACCCATGGGATAGGATCGCTGGCGGTGCTCGGTTTGCACAAACAGGGGGCTTCTCGAGTTGACACTTAACTACTGAAAGTTATTTAACCCAAATATACAATTTATTGTAATGAAACGCACACCATTACAATACATATTTCATGAAGTAGGCTGACATAAGCAGGGCATGTTTTTCTGTCCTGAAAATGTATCTTCATCTCCTGGAGGCCTCTCTGTAAGTCTAGACTATCATATCTACTTCCCTAACCTCCTCGTGAGTAGGCTACAAGGACGAGCAGGGGTGTGTGTATATATGGATGCAAAGGGAAACCAGGCTTCCCCTAAAAAAATGACCAAGAACATTTTTTAAACATAAAATAAATGTTTCTTTCATCTCTCAGTTTCATAATTTCCCTTCAATTCGCAAGAGGCTGAATGTATCTCACAGCAGAAAGCATCTGAGCGAAAGAAACAGCGCCCCTCTGTCTCTCTACGTGTAGGCCATCTATCTGATGATGTCTGGTCCGAACGAGTATGGCATTGTTGCCGCCCGTAGCATTGAAGGCAAGGGAAGCCAGCGAGCATTTGGCCTCCCTTGACAAAGAAAAAAGTACAAAAAAAATGAGCTCACTCAGTTTAGCTCAATGCTGGTTGACACAACTGTGAATGGTCCTGGCGCACCAAAAAAAAGTGTGAAGGGAAGCCAGCTTGGATTTGGCATCACTCTTATCAAATCCCATTGAGAGCATACATCATTGACAGAAAAACTTGAATTGTTGCATCTCATTGTGTTGTCCTCCAGTGGCTGGCTAGCCAGCCAGCTAGCTAAAATTGGCCCTTTCCTAAATTAGCCATGGATGGAGATAGGGATTTGGACTTGTGGTTTTACTTAATTCTCCGTACTGGCCAATGATTATAACGACTATTCTGATCCAACAATTAATTCATACCTTGTTGTGCCCCTGGCCTGAGAGGATGAAAGTTCAATATGTAGCTAGATGTAGAAGGCTAATGTTAACTAGCTAACATTGCCCATGAATGGAAGTTATGCTAGTGAGCAAGCATTGTAGCCAGGTAGCCTAGGATAACAAAAAATAAAAGTGTGTACTATATTACAGAGTGATAGACCATTTCGTCAACATGAAAGAGAGGAGGATGGCATTGGCGTTTCTCTACAAGTAGGGTGAGTCAACATGTTTTTCTACTTGCACGAACGCACACACAAATCAGAACCATGGACAGCCACATCATATTTAGCTTACGTTGATTGGACTAAATTAGTTTTTGTTATCTTTTAGTTGTCGCTGTTTTAGACTAAGCAGAGGTGATTTCATGATGTTGAAATGTTGAATTTGAAATGGTGCTGGAATAGTGGAGGCAGCACCTGTTTTCTTTGCGACTTGCGGTAACTCTCTGTGGTTCTAAATCAATAGTTGTTTATTGGTCCGAAAATGTCGAAAACATGAACTTGCTTGACCATGCTGTAGGTCATGTAACTGTCTGTTACTGTACATGCAATAGGCTTTGTGGACTTCACTGGTCAAAGGTTGCTCTCCGGTTTTGTGATAAAACAAAGGTGTGGTTGAATTTATTCTGCCACTGTGTCTTCTTATTGTCTCGGGCCTTTAGGCCTATTTATTATTGTGGCAAGGCATACGAACTAACAGGTTATAGAGTAAACAATGCAATTATCACAACACATAGGTTTGTCACTGGCTTCCCCAGTGATTTTACCCATGCACCACTACTGGTGATGATGTTCGATGCGAGACATCAAACCCAATAAGAGGTGCGCGTTCCAGGGGATATGGTATTCTGCTACAGCAGAATTTTAAAAAAGTATTGCGAAATACAAACATTAAAAACATCTGTTGGTTGTGAAAATGCACTATATACACACACACACACAACAGTATGTGGACACCCCTTCAAATTAGAGGATTTGGCTATTTCAGCCACACCCGTTGCTGACAGGTATAAAATCTAGCACACCGCCATGCAATCTCCATAGACAAACATTGGCAGTAGAATGGCCTTACTGAAGAGCTCAGTGACTCAACGTGGCACCTTTCCAACAAGTCAGTTCCTCATATTTCTGCCCTGCTAGAGCTGCCCCGGTCAACTGTAAGTGCTGTTATTGTGATGTGGAAACCGCTAGGAGTTACAAATGGCTCAGCTGCGAAGTGGTAGGCCACACAAGCTCACAGAACGGGACCGCCGAGTGCTGAAGCGTGTAGCATGTAAACATAGTCTGTCCTCGGTTGTAACACTCACTACAGAGTTCCAAACTGCCTCTGGAAGCAACGTCAGCACAATAACTGTTAGTTGGGAGCTTCATGAAATGGGTTTCCATGGCCGAGCAGCCGCACACAAGCCTAAGATCAACATGTGCAATGCCAAGCGTCTGCTGGAGTGGTGTAAAGCTTGCCGCCATTGGACTCTGGAGCAGTGGAAACGCGTTCTCTGGAGTGATGAATCACGCTTCACCATCTGGTAGTCCGACGGACGGATCTGGGTTTGGCGGATGCCAGGAGAACGCTACCTGCCAGAATGCATAGTGCCAACTGTAAAGTTTGGTGGAGGAGGAATAATGGTCTGGGGCTGTTTTTCATGGTTCGGGCTAGGCCCCTTTGTTCCAGTGAAGGGAAATCTTAATGCTACAGCATACAATGACATTCTAGACGATTCTGTGCTTCCAACGTTGTGTCAACGGCTTGGGGAAGGCCCTTTCCTGTTTCAGCATGACAATGCCTCCGTGCACAAAGCGACTTGCATACACTAATGGTTTGTCGTGATCGGTGTGGAAGAACTTGACTGGCCTGCACAGAGCCCTGACCTCAACCCAATCGAACACCTTTGGAATGAATTGGAATGCTGACTGCGAGCCAGGCCTAATCGCCCAACATCAGTGACCGACCTCACTAATGCTCGTGGCTGAATGGAAGTAAGTCCCCGCAGCAATGATCCAACATCTAGTGTTATAGCAGCAAAGGGGGGGCCAACTCCATATTAATGCCAATGATTTTGGAATGAGATGTTCGACGAGCAGGTGTCCACATACGTTTGGTCATATAGTGTAAACATACACATTTTGATTAGTTGGTAAAGAGTTTGAGAAGATTCAATATGGACTTCTTTATTAAAGCTTGGTTTTTCATTATACAAATTTCATAGTTGAAACTGCATGCAGTGGCTTGGTTTGAGGCACGTTACTAAGGAAAAATGAGCATTGATCCATTTTAAACAAAACAAACAAAAAAATTATATCAAACACAGAATTGCATAAATTAATATTATTTCAATATTGCAGTAAAATCCAACTACAAAATTAAACTTCCATTAATTTTAAGCTGTTTTTGTTTTTCCAAGTAGACATATGTATTATAAAATACACAAGTAAAAGGCAACACAAAGGGAGAGACATTAAGAACAAGTTGCAATTAAGACAGTTAAGGAACAGATTCATTTTGCATTGGGGTATTTTGACCGTCGTAACTAAATAATATTGAAGGTGAGGGGTACAAAGTCAAACACAGAGGCATGTAAATCAGTACTATCGCACAGTAAAACATGACCTACAGGCTGCACATGGGGCAGACAGGGGTCCTTAAAAAGACTTGCTTCAGGCCCAGTAAAACACAAGAGTCCTGTACTAACGGAGGACTCTCTCAGTAAATGAGTGTTGAAAACATTGAGCTGACAGCCAGGTCACTGAGAATGCCTACTCGGGAGTCCTCTAGTAGATTAAATGTTCCAAGATGGCCACTGCCAGTCTTCAATTTGACCCTATAAAAAAAAAGGAGGGATGCTTTCGTGATTGTGTTTTAAAAATCCATCAGCTGGGAGTACTATCCCTTCCCTACGCGTCAGGAAAGCACCAAGGCTTTACGTGCAGAAGTTGCTCCTACACCACTGTAGGAGGTGCCACGTGCCAGTATGGTGATGATGAAGATGACACCACTGTAGGAGGTGCCACGTGCCAGTATGGTGATGAAGATGACACCACTGTAGGAGGTGCCACGTGCCAGTATGGTGATGATGAAGATGACACCACTGTAGGAGGTGCCACGTGCCAGTATGGTGATGATGAAGATGACGTTCACACATCAATGGTTGTTTTGACTATTACTAACATCTTAATTAATTCTCAGTCCTCTTGTTTCTCTTAAAAAGCATATATTTGCAGCATGAAAAAAAATAACAGTCAGGTCAAATAAAGAAGGAGCAGAAATGTAAAGAAAAACAGGCACAGAAAAGGACACACCGTCATTTTGGGGGCTTCCCACAGTTACACATCTCTGAAAATAAACTAATATTTTCTGTTGACCGCTGTTGGTAGCTTAACATCACAATTTTTAATTAAAGTGGATCGTCAACAAGAGCCAAGAACCCAGATCAAATTTCACCACATCTTATCTACATTTGGCAAAACATTTAATGACGTTGGACAGGCAGCCCCTGTCTGTCTCTTTGCACAGTATACAGTTGGATCGGAAATGGATGAGTAAAAATAATCTTGGGACAAAAATAACCGTCGTAAGTGGAACAAAAAAAAAGCCAAAACGCGATGGATAACTTTAAGCCACTGGCTGCTGTGCATTCTCCTTTATGTCATACAAGTATGTTCTTTTGTTTTCTTCTGTTGTTGGTCTCACGCTGTCATCTGAGGCACGCCGTGTACACAATCCACTTCCTGAACTCTCGGACTCTTAACCCTTGATCTCAACTGGCCGTTTCCAAACAGGAAGCAGCACTTACACCAAAGACGGAAAAATAATGCATTGTCACGCATGAAGAAACTGATCCAAAATGAAGGTTGAATAGTCATATCGATAATAACTATAATACAAACACCCCTCCCAAAAATTGAGAGGGGGGGGGGGGGCAGAGTAGCGGCTTCAGGTGTGCGCTGGTCACAGTACTGCCTGCTTCCCATGGGAATGTTCTAGAGGGGGGTGATCGGAAAGGGGGGGTGAGATGGGGGGGGGGGGGGTTGCAGGCCAGTGGAGTGTGGAGGTGTTAGGAGAAGGAATGAAAGGAGGAGGAGAAGAGGAGGAAGAGAGGAGCTCACCACTCCTTCCTTCTCTCGCTCTCCCCACAAGCTCTACTCCCACTCTGTGGTGCCGGGAGGTTTGGAGGTCAGGTCAAACATCACCCTGGAGATGCCAGGGATCTTCTTGATCTCATTCACCATCTTCAGCACTACCTGAGGAGACGTGAGAGATGGAGAGAAAAAGTGAAAAGGGTTGGAAATCGTGATTTATACATCTATACTGGGTGCAATAAAACAACGTCTGTCTGACTAATCCCCATCTCATGGCTAGCGGTAGTACCTCTTCAGGGATGTGGTTTCCGGGCGTGGCAGGTATCCCGGTCATGAAGTCACTGGTGATAAAGGTTCTGACGACCACAGAGCGCCGGCAGGACGGCTGCCTCTGTGAGGAATCGCGGTCAAAGTGCAGAGGGGTCAGGATGACCGGCATCTGACTGATCTTACCAGAGTAACCTGGGAGAAAGAGGGTTACCACACCAGACAGGGTTAGCAATGAGCAGTTCATAAGGGAAGTGTGTTCTACCGGGCTGGGGGGGTTTGAAATAATTTCACTATTCGAATAGCATCATGATTTTTTTTTGACGGATACACATGTTTTTTTGTTAAACGTAATGTTTTAACCTGAGCACTGCTGCGTGAGGGAGAGAGGCTGGCATTCTATTGCTGCAGCTGCGGAGGTGGTGTGTGAGAGATTGGAGTGAGCAGACGGAGGGTGAGAGAGAGAGAGAGACGCCAACGCAGCACTAGCTAACTTGTAGCAGCCACAACCGTATTCATCATCCCATATAACAGTGCCTGTCTTGACTGGAGTAACCTAGAGAAGCTAGCTAGGGTAATTGAGGCTACATGCTGTGTTTTCTCCCCAACCCCATTAAGATAAAACAACAGCCTACCTGTTGGTTGCTCACTGTAGCCTTCTCCTTCCGCTAACTTTTAATTCCGTAATTTTATTCCATCTTGCATTGCATTAGTGAACTCTCACACCATTTGCTCCACATTGAGCCTCTTTGCTGCTTTGATTGGCCAACAAACAAGCTACCAGTCTTTTTATGGGGCGCACCGTGCACATCATAAAAACTTACCTTGAAGTGTGTTGTTTCAATACATTAATAATTTTAAATGTCATGGTATATCCTTGTATGTAACAAAGTCACATGGATATTTTAATTTAATTCAGAAAAAGCCTTTTCAGTGTTAAAATAGGCCTATAATTGTTCTCTCTCGCAAAAATGAATACTCTCACAAGTATTTGAATACTAACGTCCGTTTGGCTATTCTAATAAGCGTGCACCTCCCTAGAGTTCTATACATTGTAGTTCTATACTCTATTCCCCGCTCCACATCCCTAGAGTTCTATACATTGTAGTTCTATACATTGTAGTTCTATACTCTATTCCCCGCTCCACACTGAATCCAGCCATTCTGCTCCCCTCCTGAAGCAGGAAACCACTTACCAGACTCTCTGAGGATGGAGTGAGCCACGAAGTCTGCCTGTCTGAGTGTGCTGAGAACGCCTGTGGTAAGGAAGGTGGGGGTGATGTCTGTGGGAGGCTCCTTCACGTGGGACCCAAATACATACACAACTCTGGAGGGAGGCAGGAGAGAGCAAAGACACAGACAGTCCATATGGCATCCTGCTAGCAGTAAAGGTGTTACTTCATCTACTAACATGTACTGTGTTACCTGTTGATGGTGTGGCACATGCGAGGGATGAGTCTGGCCAGGAACATCAGTGATTCCCAGTGTGGAGCCTCTTTACTGGTGACCCCACACACATAACTATAGGACCGACAGTCACCCTACACAGACAGAGAACAGGTTAGGAGCCTCTTTACTGGTGACCCCACACACATAACTATAGGACCGACAGTCACCCTACACACACAGAGACAGAGAACAGGTTAGGAGCCTCTTTACTGGTGACCCCACACACATAACTATAGGACCGACAGTCACCCTACACACACAGAGACAGAACAGGTTAGGAGCCTCTTTACTGGTGACCCCACACTCATAGCTATAGGACCGACAGTCACCCTACACACACAGAGACAGAGAACAGGTTAGGAGCCTCTTTACTGGTGACCCCACACACATAGCTATAGGACCGACAGTCACCCTACACACACACAGAGAGAGAGAGAGAGAAAACACACGATAGAGCTTTGCCTAGGACCACTGTTGTATGCTATAGTCGTTCTCTCTTGACCAACACTTCATTATTGTGATGATTAGTCAATAAAAAGTGATCTATTGGGGTCCATCCTTCCCATTTAGACTTCATTAAGAGACTGGGGGATTTGAGGCCTTTCTGTTAGTCACTTCCCTCTACTCTCAGCCAAACTCCACAGAGAATAATAAGCCCCTCTGTTTATACCCTCCTGTGGCTCTCCTGCCCCCCTTAACACACACAGACACACATTTACTCTTTCTGGGGTAAATATATCCCTCTGTGGCTTTCAGCAGGAAGTGAGGAGGAGACACCCACCACTGAATGGGCGGAGCCAGCTGTGTCACCATCCCATTACCCAGGCACTTGTCAACAAACACACATTGTGTAGCCACAGCCTGGGGCTGAAGGAAATGAATGGATGGAGCAGTAAATCTCCAAATTACCCATTGACTAGTGAGAGCAGCCAAACAGACATTGCCCCTAACCACAGATCTAGGATCAGATTGCCCCTCCCCAATCCTAACTATTAGCAGGGTAGTGGGTTCGATCCCCGGGACCACCCATACGTAAAAAAATATATGCACGCATGACTGTAAGTCGCTTTGGACAAAAGCGTCTGCTAAATGGCATATTATTATTATTATTATTATAATAAACAAATATATCTGACCCAGTATCGGCGATTAGAGGAGAGTTCTACCTACTCAGCACTGGCTGTAGCAGTGCCATCCTGTTATAGTGAGAGGGTGAAGGAGTACCAGGGAGATGGCTGCCAGGTGAAGGAGTAACAGGGAGATGGCTGCCAGGTGAAGGAGTAACAGGGAGATGGCTGCCGGGTGAAGGAGTAACAGGGAGATGGCTGCCGGGTGAAGGAGTAACGGGGAGATGGCTACCGGGAGAAGGAGTAACGGGGAGATGGCTGCCGGGTGAGGGGGTAACGGGGAGATGGCTGCCGGGTGAAGGAGTAACGGGGAGATGGCTGCCGGGTGAGGGAGTAACGGGGAGATGGCTGCCGGGTGAGGGAGTAACGGGGAGATGGCTGCCGGGTGAAGGAGTAACGGGGAGATGGCTGCCGGGTGAGGGAGTAACAGGGAGATGGCTGCCGGGTGAAGGAGTAACGGGGAGATGGCTGCCGGGTGAAGGAGTAACGGGGAGGTGGCTGCCGGGTGAAGGAGTAACTGGGAGATGGCTGCCGGGTGAAGGAGTAACTGGGAGATGGCTGCCGGGTAAAGGAGTAACAGGGAGAGATACTGTACACTACACTACTGGCCTACACCAGAGAGGCAAACAGAGACCTGTTTTCACTTCGTCATTATGGGGTATTGTGTGTAGATTGCTGAGGATTTGTATTCATTTAATCCATTTTAGAATAAGGCTGTAATGTAACAAAATGTGGAAAAAGTCAAGGGGTCTGAATACTTTCCGAATGCACTGCATGTATATACAGATATATTTGTATTTATTATAGAAGTCAAAGGTCACATAGACAGAGACCAGCGTCGTGGCGAGCAGTGCTTAGTGTGAGTATCCTGTAAGAAGTGTTACCTGGACTCCAACAGTCTTGATTGGAAGCAGGAAGGCATTGAGTGAATGGAGACTGGTGATCTGCAGGAGTTTCTCCTCCTCCTCGTCTGATATACACGACTTCACTCTCTGCAGCAACGTGTGGGGCTGGAGGGACAGTAGGTTATGTTTATTATTATTATTATTAGCTAGTCAAATCAAATGTTATTTGCCACATGCGCCGAATACAACAGGTGTAGACCTTACAGTGAAATGCTTACTTACAAGCCCTTAACCAACAATGCAGTTTCAAGAAAAATTAAATGTTAAGTAAAAAATAAAAAATAATTAAAGAGCATCAGTAAAATAAAATAACAGTAGCGAGGCTATATACAGGGGGGGTACCGGTACAGAGTCAATGTGCCGTGGCACAGGTTAGTCCAGGCAATTGAGGTAATATGTACATGTGGGTAGAGTTAAAATGACCTCACTCTCTGCAGCAACGTGTGGGGCTGGAGGGACAGTAGGTTATGTTTATTATTAGCTAGTCTGACATAAAGAGTTAGTTATCAGCATGTTGGTGCATAATGTTGGTGCATTAAGAAGGAAAGTTGGGGTCAATTACATCAACAGTCCATTCTAGAGCTCTGTTATTAGCACTGTTTTCCCGTCATAGACTAGTGATGCTCTGCTCTCTGACCTTTTTGACCATGGCAGAGAAGTCTGTGATGATCTTGAGGATATTGTTGGTCTCAGCAAAGTCCTTACAGATGTAGGGCTCATCTGCACATATCACTCTGATGGCCAGGCCAGGCCCTACAGGAGAGGATGGGGTTAACATTACAGCCATACTGCAAAACATTCTGCTATTCTCCATGTTGGTTCCAAATGTTCCATGACTACATATAACATTCTATTGTGTGTGTACGGTGGGGTACTGACCAGGGAAAGGGTGTCGACAGACGATGTCCTCTGGCAGTCCCAGTTCTCTGCCAAGTGCCCGTACCTCATCCTTATGGAAGTCCTTCAGCGGCTCAATGACTTTTCCCTGGAGGGAGTGAGAGGAGACCGTTCAGACCAGAGGTGTGGACTCGAGTCACATGACTTGGACTTGTCTCAAGTCATGAAATTTGTGACTCTTGACTTGTTAGAAAATAAAATAATTACTAGCATAGGCCTACTCATCTTTTGGTATGTCAAAATTGCTAATGTACTTATGAAGCTTGCATTTTGAATTTGTTGTCTGCAAACGTGCAGGTGAATAAGGGAATCTGACAACATTACTGTCGATGTCCAATGTTTACTTTACCCTCTGCATTTCATACATGATACAGCTTGTGTCACACTCAATGCGGTCCCCACACACCCCACTTATAGTCCATTAGTTCCTGGTGGAACACCCACCCATCTATATTGTCAAGATTAATTATTACTTCATCAAAATGTGTTGTAGACTAAATAATGAAAAGGGCCGTCTGGTAGCCTCAATAAATAGACAAAGATTTGTAGTTAAACAAGTCATTGCCTGTATAGATTTTTTTTACTTGACTTGCTTTTAGTCTGCACGACTTGGACTTGACCCGCTCAACTTGGGACTCGACTTGAGACTTGCTTGTGACTGGAATAATAGTGACTTGGTCCCACCTCTGGCTCAGACAGCTCTGATACGCGCTTTCAAGGTTGTGTTTGAAGTTTGTCTCAGTGTGTTTGTGTGTGTACCTCGTCTCTGAGCTTGCGGATGAGCTCTGTGTCGTTGTGGTGTGTTTTGATGACCTCTGCCTTGCCGCTGGCGAGGTGAGAAGCACTCTCTATGAGGTCTGGCCTCAGGGTGCCCTGGGCTAGGAACACCTCCTCCGGCTTCAGGTTCATCTCCCCTATCACCTCATTGGCCACCTACAGACACCAATCACACACACAAGATGTTAATTCAATAGTCTTGATTTATCTATTTTTTTGAGAAGGACAGACAGAAAGAGACTCGCAGACAGACTCTCAGACAGACAACAGACTAAGATAAAGTTTAGGACAAGTCATGATTCCATGTGGAAGCTTTTCAAAAATAAACAGGTTCATGGGACCAGCGCCGTTGCTAACTAGCATAGCTGGTCCATTGTTGCAAAGAGTTATGGGATATTAGAAATATCTCGACTTAACCCTTGTCATCTTCAACTTAGACAACAGACAGGCAAGACAGACAGTACCTTGACGAAGGTGTCTCCGATAATCTTCCTCTTCTCCTCAGGGTTGGTGGTCATGTTGAGGGTCTTGCTGATGCGTTTCCGTGGCGTCCGGTCCTCGTCGGAGATGGGCAGGGTCGTCGTGCCATTATAGAAGGTGTGTGCTGCGTTCACCACTGGAGAGAGAGAGAGAGAAGTATAGTTCAGTCAGTGATAATGTTTTTATATACACATCCAGGCACATGTATGCTACATGAGTCCATTCTAGACAGGTGTAGGACACCAGCTTGGCCTGACCTCTCACCTTTTGAGGACTCTCACCTTTTGAGGATGACGCCCAGCTTGGCTTGACCTCTCACCTTTTGAGGTTGATGCCCAGCTTGGCCTCTCACCTTTTGAGGACTCTCACCTTTTGAGGATGACACCCAGCTTGGCTTGACCTCTCACCTTTGAGGTTGATGCCCAGTTTGGTGAGGGCCTCCTCAACGCTCTGGCTCTCTCTCTTCCTCATGAAGCCGTTGTCGATGTGCACCGCGATCACCTGCTCCTGGTTCAGAGCTTTGTTCAGCAGGGCCGTACACACCGTGGAGTCTACCCCGCCACTCAGCAGAACCTGGGGACAACATTGGACCAGACACGTCAAGCAACACAACGCCAGGACTAGAAAAACTCTCTCGCTCTCTCACACACACACTTACTTTCTGAGAGCAGAGGGAGTCGATCACATCGTTTCAGCAGAGAACACAGTTTAATTTCACTGTCTAATTGAGTGTTTAATAACTCAGATTGACTTACTACGCCCTCCCCCTCCCAGGGTCTCTATGTTCTATACTATGGGGCACATGCTGTACACCCACATACTGCATCTAACCATACTATAGATTCCTCACCAGAACTTTGGACTTGCCAACTTTCTCCTGAATCTCTGTGATACAGGACTGCTGGCGGTTCTGGACAGTGAAGTTGGAGGTGCAGCCGGCGATCTCAAACAGGAAGTTACGTAATATCTCTGTGCCCCGCTCTGTCAGGTCCACTTCCGGGTGAAACTGGGTCCCATACAGCTTCTTCTGCTCGTTGGCAATACCTGTCAGAGAACACCGGGGGGCAGTGGTGAGGTGTGGGTGGTCAAAGACAAGGGGAAAGAAGGGTTGGGGATGGAAGAAGGGCAGGGGATGGAAGAAGGGCATGGAGGGCCAATGGGCTTCATGATCATATTGTGGAATTGACTGAACGCAGGGAAGTATGGCGGTAGACTAAATGAGTCTCAAATATAAATTATCCTCCAGGCCCAGGATCCTTTCCCAGAATGCTTACCTGCAATGATGCTCCCTGACTGAGCCACCACCTTGAAGCCATCGGCCACCTTGTCCACACTGTCGCCATGAGTCAACAGCACCAGCTCCTCCTTCTTCAGGCCCCTGACAACATCAAGTCACACACAGGGTCAAAAGGTCAGACAGGAAGTAAAAGCATCAAAACAAACAAGCATCAAAAGAACAAAAGCATCTCCCACTCCAAACGAGGAGAAGCTCCCAGCACGAATCTGCTCCTGTGGAAACAAGATATCGGTCAAGGACACCGGCTCGGTGTGCATCGCTTGCCTTGGGCTGCAACATGCCAGGGAAGCATTAGTCTCCCCCAGCTCCTGTCCACACTGTGCCGAGTCTCCGTCGCAAGCAGGCACGCCAAGCTAGCCTGAGTCAACAGGACCCTAACATGGGGGATGGCGTCCCCAATGGCTCATCAGAGGCAATGGATATCCCCACGGGGAATCCTGGAGCGACCAGCTCGACGCCATTGACCCACTGCTGGAGGAATCCAGCAACGACCTCGCGGCATCCCTGCCAGGCTTCCTGACTGGAGACGGCAACAACACCATGGGGTTTTCCGACAGCCTCCTTTTGAAATCATCGGACGGAGACGAAGACTCCTTCATCCCCTCAGGCCAGGCCACCAAGCCTCCTGCCGGGGAATCTGAAACCGGAGACGCAGGCCATCCCCACCAGCTCTCGGTGTGGACCTGCAGTATGTGTGCAAACGCGCTGTAGATAAACTGGTGATTCCCTGGCCCAATGCAGTAACAGAGACCACCACGTCCCGCTGCGAAGGTAAGAGGCTACCCAAAGCCAAACGGGCGGCAAGGCAATTACTACCAGTCTTCCCAGAATGCCCGGAGGAGGTTACCAGTACCTGGAGTACACCTTTATCCTCCAAGAACCCTGTCCAAAGTGGGTTGGTGTTAGACTGTGTTGACATGGAAGGGATTGGGCTTGCCGACATGCCTACCATCGAACCCCTGGTGGCTTCCCATCTACACCCCAGCCAGAAGTCCTCCATGACCTCGACTGGCCCCACCTTACCAAGTACGAGCGCTTCCAGTCCTCCGCGACAGAGAAGGTCTACAGGTCGGCCGCCACAGCGGTGCCTCCATGCTCTCGGCATACCAAGCTGACCTACAGGAGGAGATAATGGTCACACTGGAGCCGGGGGTGTTGGACGAGATCTGCATTGCCACAGACCTCAACCTGCGTCTGCTTAAAGCCGCCGTCCAGGCATAAGGAAGAGCGATGACGGCTCAAGATATCTCAGGAGAGGGCGCGATGGATCAATCTATCCACAGTGTCTGACAGTGAGAAGCTGAAGATCCTGGATGATCTGGGAGATCCTAAAGGCCTTTTCCACCGTCGAGATGATGCAGAAACGGTGCGAGGAGAAGAAGAGGGAGTGTGAAGCCCTCCAGCTCTCACTGCCCAGGAAGACACAGCCCAGTGCCTCGCCGCAATTTCTCTCAGGCTGCAACAGGTCGACCCCTCAACATTTAAGATCCCCAGATGTCCAGCCCCCCAGGCTGCGAGCCCAGGGCAGCAGAGAACCTTGGACCCTAAAGGCCCCTGGTCTAAGAATCCCCCCCCCCCCACACGACACCAAGGAGCCAGCTGGCCCCTAACCCCACCCTGGGGGTAAAGAGGAAGAAGCGAATGGCCTAGCGGTGTCCCCATCGCCAAAGAGGCAAGAACGGCCTCCCCCAAGCACCGTTCTATTTCCTCCACCAATCCTGAGCCTGTTCCAGTGCGCAAGTTCCCAGGCACCTCAGTGTTCTTTCCGGCGTACCGGTCCCAAGTCAGTGGTCACAGAGTAAAGCCCAAAGAGCAAAATAGACAATGGTGAATGCCCCTACAAAACACTCCCCAATGTCAGTTCACATTAAAAATGTTACCACTAGCGCAACCAGGCTACAGGCCAAGGGCGCAGTCAGACGTTGTTTCTCACAAGATCAAAACAAACAGGGTGCCTCCCTATAACGCCATCAGAGGGAGCCACATAAGCACTTTCCCGGTACGGGCCAGCCGAGCATGTGCAGTGCGTTGCGGATTGTTGTACACCCTCTCCCCGACAGTGGGGTGAAGCCCCGGCAGCCCTCTCTCGGAGCGGAGAGAGAAAACTGCCGGGCATGCAAAGTGTCAAACTGGGTACAGGGCACGATAGACGGGATACAGACTACAATTCGCTGTCACCCTGCCTCGATCCAAAGGCTCAGGGGGAATCAGCGTGTGTCTTCCGGGAGGAAATAAGAATTGTTCCTCCTGAGCAAAGCCACTGCGGTTTTTACTGCGGTAATAGCCTGATCCTAGATCTATGTGCTTTGAACAGGCACATGAGAAAGAGTACACGTTCAGAATGTTGACGCACTGCTCTGCTATGTTCTGTGCGCCCAGGCGATTGGTTCGTATCCGTTGACCTGAAGGACGCTTACATTCACATCTCAATTTACCCTGCTCACAGGACATTTCTCAGATTCGCTTTTCAAGGCGTAATCAATGTATTTCTGGTCCTCCCTTTCGGCCTCTCACTGTCACCTCAGGTTTTTACAAAGTGTCCCGAGGCAGCCATAGCCCCACTTAGAGAGAGGGGCATTAGGCTGTTGACGTACATAGACGATTGGCTGCTATGCGCTTAATCGAGACAGGACGTCTTAGAACACAGTCAACTGCTTTTGGAACACCTGACATTTCTAGGTTTAAAAATAAACACAGTAAAGAGCGTTCTGATTCCCACGCAGACAATCTCTTTCCTAGGTCTAACCCTAGAATTGGTATCATTCAAAGCTCGCCTCACAGTGGAACGTAGAACATTCCAGAATTGCCTAGCACTGTTTTCGCAGAGGGAACCTGGTGTCTTTCAAAACGTGCCTAGACTGCTAGGTTTGATGGCATCGGCTTTAGTAGTCATCCCATTAGGACGCTTGAATGTGAGAGGGTGTCAACGCTGGGTCTCTTCTCTAGGTCTGAGCCCAATACGTCACAAACATCACTGTGTACAGATCTCCATCGATTGCACGGCAGCACTACACTCCTGGAGACACCCGACGTTTCGGTCACAGGTTCTCCAGATATGCATTGTTTTAGGCAGAAAAGTAGTCAGGACGGACACAACTCTTGTCAGGTTGGGGTGTGCGACCCACGAGGGCAGAACGGTGAACAGGGTGTGGGGACCCCATCTCCATTTTACTCACATAAACAGCCTGGAACTCCTTGCGGTGTCCCTAGCATTAAAAAGTAGTTCCTCCCATTTCTAGAGGGTCATCATATTCTAGTCAGAACTGTTGTGGCTTACATAAAACAGACAATTATATAGATAGGCACGCTTGATCTTGTCTGGTTTGGCATCCCAGATAAAGCTAAATATTTTCTTCTCCTATGATTTGATCAAATCAGGAGTAGGCAGCGCCATAAGTGAGTAAACTGAGATATGACTAAGGAGTTAATCAGTGCAATTTTTCCATAAATACAGGTATTTACCTCTCCATGGTTGCAGGATCTTGTCTATTTGTTACTAGTTTTCTATTGAAATTCATTGTGGAGAGCTCATTTATATATTTTGTGATATGAATACCAAGTATGTCTACTTCACCATCAGCCCATTTTATAGGTAAACTGCAGGGTAATGGAATATTGTCCACTTATCATAATTAGGTTTTAGTCCAGAGAGTCCAGAAAAGTTATCTAGATGTTCAATGAAACATTGCAGGGATCTAGCTTGCGGACATAATATAAAACTTGAGTCATCGGCATACATGGACACATTTGTTTTTAAGCCTTGGATTTCAGGCCCCGTGTAGCTCAGTTGGTAGAGCATGGCGTTTGCAACGCCAGGGTTGTGGGTTCGATTCCCACGGGGGGGGGGGGCCAGTATGAAAATGTATGCACTCACTAACTGTAAGTCGCTCTGGATAAGAGCGTCTGATAAATGACTAAAATGTTTTTTTAAATGTTATTTGATCTGATTTTAATAGCTAGCATTTCGATGGCCATAACGAATAGATATAGTGACAGCGGACACCCATATTTGATGTGTCTTCCCCTTGAGCTGGTAGCTTTTATCCCCCACTGTTTTCCTCTCCGGAACATCTGTGGTTGCATTCATTGTGCCCACTATGTGCTCTGCGCATTTACATGGACAGGATTAAGTGGTTTAGAAAATGTGATCAGGTTGTTCATTTCCTGGGCAAAACTTTACACGGGTAAAGCGCTCACTAAACACAACTCTCCCACTGGATAGTGGGGGCTACTGCTTTGCCCTACACAAGTATGGGTCTTCAGTCTCCTGCTGGCCTATGGCTCATTCCACTAGAGGAATGGCTATATCCTGGGCTTTATTTAAGGGCATATCTATCCAAGATATTTGCTCAGCCGAGAGTTGGGCTTCGCCTCATACATTTGTGAAGTTTTATAGGCTTGATGTCTCTGCACTGACCCTGGCGCATACTGTTTTACCTTTAGGCCCATTTGTGTGATATATCGCACAGGGCAGTCGGTCGTCAGGATAAGCTTGTCTGGCAATACGAGAGTCGGTATATCCCATAAGTGAAATACCGAAACTAACACTTGAAAGAAAACCGCAGTATGTGACTGTTGAAATTTTGATCCAGATACACTTGTTTTGGCTCTTCGATCCCATCACCTCTTCTCTCTGAGTGGTTATGGTGAAACTGTCTGAAGAATCATTAGTTCTTCCAACCCACCTGAAGAGAGAGCAGGTGTTGTCCAGTCCGATGTTGAACACGCCATCCTCCCTCACACTCTTCCTGTGTACTGTGCCTCCAAAAACTTTATTCATCATCTGTGGACAGGACAATTGATCATTAGCCTCGTAAATCTGCATTTTGTATCGATTGAAAGATCTCCTTTCATTTGTATGCGATGTGTACATAAAGTGATTATTAGTGGGTTGTATCCAATTGATCCGTCTAGACACACTGTTATTGAACTCTAGGTGGTGATGTCCTGAACCCTGAGTTTTATGCTAAGATCTTCTGGAGGAAGGTTTCATGTATGTGCATTTCTCAGGGCCCTCCTACCTGCATTCCATAGCAGATACCAAGGACAGGCTT
The DNA here is from genome assembly GCF_964263955.1 of Coregonus lavaretus. Taxonomy (NCBI): domain Eukaryota; kingdom Metazoa; phylum Chordata; class Actinopteri; order Salmoniformes; family Salmonidae; genus Coregonus; species Coregonus lavaretus. The sequence goes on from NW_028162821.1 coordinate 22,870, forward strand.
TCCAATGGTGAATATGGCAGGGTCAAACCAAGGGGCATCCTCAGCATACACAGAGTTAGGACCACCAGAGATGATGATCGCTCTGGAGAGAGAATGGGGGATGAAAGTAAAAAAAGGGTTGAAGGAAGGAGGATAAATATTCAAAGAGACAAACAATCAACTTAACCTTACAACAGAGTAGTCATTCCAGACTAATAGCATACACATGAGCATACAGCTGTTTGAAAACCCTGCCTCTCTCTAGTGTGCTCACAGTGCAGACATTCTCTATTGGCTGTTCAAACTGAAGCATTCTTAAAAAGGTGTGCGTGTGCATCTATTCTGTAGGGGTGGAGTGATGATTTCGCAAGCTGTAATGGGAAAAACAATGTATCCTAAAAAGCCCCCCCTGCCCTCTCGCTCTATCCTCTCTGCAGAGAGATGGGGACCTCTCCTAAGCTGTAGAATTATGTGTGAACACACACTCCCTCCCTCCAAGGTCAGATAAGAGAAAATGTACAGTAATATTTCACATATTTACAAAAGACCTGCTTAGTCTAGCCACTGGTTTGTGTTCCTTTTGTATAGAACTCCAGGCTCTCTCCCAGGCTGTCCTGACAACGGTGTTCCTTTTGTATAGAACTCCAGGCTCTCTCCCAGGCTGTCCTGACAACGGTGTTCCTTTTGTATAGAACTCCAGGCTCTCTCCCAGGCTGTCCTGACAACGGTGTTCCTTTTGTATAGAACTCCAGGCTCTCTCTCAGGCTGTCCTGACAACGGTGTTCCTTTTGTATAGAACTCCAGGCTCTCTCCCAGGCTGTCCTGGCAACGGTGTTCCTTTTGTATAGAACTCCAGGCTCTCTCCCAGGCTGTCCTGGCAACGGTGTTCCTTTTGTATAGAACTCCAGGCTCTCTCTCAGGCTGTCCTGACAACGGTGTTCCTTTTGTATAGAACTCCAGGCTCTCTCCCAGGCTGTCCTGACAACGGTGTTCCTTTTGTATAGAACTCCAGGCTCTCTCCCAGGCTGTCCTGACAACGGTGTTCCTTTTGTATAGAACTACACTGCCCTACAAAGGCAAAACGCAGCAACTATGAATTTGATCAAACATCTTTGATCGGTTGTAATGGCCAGGTATATTATCTGATTAATGTGGTATTTAGTTCTCTGACACAAGAACAAGCCAGTTGATCAGAATATATCATGGAGTATAAGAAATTGCTGTGTCTAGACAGAAAATTACTTTGAAATCATATTTTGCAGTAAAACAGCTACAGCGTTTTGCCTTTGTAGGGCAGTACAGGCTCTCTCACAGGCTGTCCTGCCAACTGTGTTCCTCCACAGACGATGGACAGATAAAGTGGAGATCTTGGGAATAATCACAGTGTCATTGTTCTGACAGGTTCTCCCTCTCACACTATTTGGTCCAGATTCGGTGACTTGTAAACGCCACCCAGGTGCAAGTTTGACGTCAGTCAGTCTCACCTGAAGCCTTGTTCTCTGATGGCGAAGGCTGGCGTCTCTAGTGGGAGGATCTCTGAGCGGACAAACAGCTCTCTGACCCGCCTGTCAATCACCTTGCCGTACTGAGCCCCAGCATCCAGGATGACCACCGCCCCCTCACATGAACCATTCTGAGGCTCAACGCTGCTGATGTCCAGCTGGGGGAGGAGGAACACATATCCACACACACTGTCATGACCACGTACGTACACTCAATCAGGATAACAACATAGGCCTACGTGTGGAATAGCCTTCAACCATGTACACGCATCAAGCATAGCATGGGGTGTTTTGAATGAAGATACAATAGCCTATTTCCCAACACAGTGGTTGAACCAGCGGGTGTTCAAAAAGCGTTGCAAAATGTTTAAATTCAATCAACGACAGACAAACCATTTGCAACGGTGAATGACCGCCACTTTGCCAACCTCTAACCTCACCGGGAGGAACTGGGATTCATTAAGGCCAGAACACAACTTGAGACATGTGAGTCTCAGTACTGAGAAGAGGACATGCATGACAAGACGTTACACACTCATTCCCTCAACAGAATCAGGAGTCACACAGAAGCTAGGGGCCTGAGTAGGGACCAGCTAGAGGAAAAATCCAGCAGGGGATGCCAAACTTTTGGAGGCTTTAACCCGCCTTTTGAGGTTTCTATTGACCGGATAGATGCTTCGAGCCAGGAGGCACAAGCCAGTGGACCTTACTCTAGAATAGATATATCGAAACAAGTTTTTTTGCATTATTGATGTAGCCATTGATTAATTGATATGACCAGTCAACGGTGTTATCAAGGGAGATAGTGATTGCCTTAACAATCATTATGGTTACAAGATTCATATTCCTATCAAAACTGTAAATTTCTCGTTCAATACATTGGGGCATTAGATATGGGCAAAACATTCAATGTACCGCTCTTGTAGTAAATTGTGAAATTGAGTAGCGTGTCCCCACGTGGTTTCTGACACGCCGTACTTCCGTCAATGAAAAACAACAGGCATTCGCTCGTATCAAACACTGCAAGTTACACCATAAAAACTGCCAACAACACATTGCATATAAAACCGCGTCGATACTGGACGTGTTGTTGTTATACTGGGCCTGCTTTCCTGGGGAAAGTAAAATTGAGTACTTATGGATATAAAAAAATAAGACCATGGTTGGCCTATGCTGCAGCTGGCACAACTGTGTGGTGGGTGGACAGACTGGAGACCGGGCGCTAGCTGGCAAGTCATAGTTAGCCATCAACCCGATGTATGTTTCTGTTAGTTAAATCACCAAAAAAACATGCATGTTCGTAACACGAAATCTCGTACTATTGCTACAAAGTTTAAATATTATATAAAGTCCACGACAATCTGTAGCTACACTGCTAGCTATTATGCTAGTGAGCTAACTATATATCGGGCTATTGCTAACGTTAGCTAGCTAACTACTGTAGTCGATATTCAGCTGTGCGGCTACGGTGTGGCTGCAGCTAGCTAGGCTAAATTACACGCGGCTTCAATTAGCAATGTCTACACCATGAAAAATACAACAGTGGCATAAAGGTTACATTCACTATCTGCTGGATGTTTATGAAACCCTCCAAAACATACATTTAAAAGACGAGGCAACAGGCATGAAGACATTCATCCCCGGCGGGGGAGCACGCACCGCCGCAAGTTTGCTGGAAACACGACATAGGCCGTAACTAACCGGGGACTCTCCCGGCGCCCATGTCACGCAGCCGACAACCACCGACAGACAGCCGATATACACTGAACGAGAAACGGGATATGTTGCTTCCTTGGCGGAACATAGGCCGTTGTTTGACTGACCTTGGTATCTCCGTTGCACAGAGCCATTGATGACTGTAGCGGAATGAACTCTCGTCCTCGGTCTTCCAGATATTGTACGCAACAGAGAGAGACTAGTGGTTGCTCGCTGAGTTGGTGCGCCGACCGCTGACGAAAATGTGTGCTAACTAGCGCTTCCGTAGCTACAGTACCCGCTAGCTGGATGGCTTTCTATGACCGTGCACTGTCCGACCACTTCACTCAATGCCTGTCTCTGTCCCCTCCCCTCTTGGAGAGTACTAGTGACTGCCTGCGTGGGAATTTGGCCTTCTAGGGAGGAGTTAGTCCTGGAGAATTCAGTGGAAAAGTTTATTATGGAAAAGCTGCTGCAGTTTACAAGCTGAATAATTTGCCCTATATGTCTATATCACGTGAATAATTTAAATAGTATATGTAATTGCTAGCGGACTAACGCCACTCCATGGAGAAAGACGTTTCTGGTGGACTCCATCACCGTGGAGTTTAGTCCGCTAGTTATGTAATTGCTAGATGTATGTTATCCTAGGGTACATAGGCCTAAATCAACTCAGCACCTTCAAACCAGAACATCCAATGTGCAGGTGCACCGGCCAATCACTTTAATAATTCTACCTACATGTACAGTTGAAGTTGGAAGTTTACATACACCTTAGCCAAATACATTTAAACTGGTGGTCCTCTGTAGCTCAGCTGGTAGAGCACGGCGCTTGTTATGCCAAGGTAGTGGGTTCGATCCCCGGGACCACCCATACACAAAAAAAATGTATGCACGCATGACTGTAAGTCGCTTTGGATAAAAGCGTCTGCTAAATGGCATATTATTATTATTTATTATTATTAACTCAGTTTTTCACAATTCCTGACATTTAATCCTAGTAAAAATGCCCTGTGTTAGGTCAGTTAGGATCACCACTTTATTTTAAGAATGTGAAATGTCAGAATAATAGTAGAGTGATTTATTTCAGCTTTTATTTCTTTCATCACATTCCCAGTGGGTCAGAAGTTTACATACACTCTAGTATTTGGTAGCATTGCCTTTAAATTGTTTAACTTGGGTCAAACGTTTCAGGTAGCCTTCCACAAGCTTCCCACAATAAGTTGGGTGAATTTTGGCCAATTCCTCCTGACAGAGCTGGTGTAACTGAGTCAGTTTTGTAGGCCTCCATGCTCGCACACGCTTTTTCAGTTCTGCCCACAAATGTTCTATAGGATTGAGGTCAGGGCTTTGTGATGGCCACTCCAATACCTTGACTTTGTTGTCCTTAAGCCATTTTGCCACAACTTTGGAAGTATGCTTGGGGTCATTGTCCATTTGGAAGACCCATTTGCGACCAAGCTTTAATTTCCGGACTGATGTCTTGAGATGTTGCTTCAATATATCCACATAATTTTCCTTCCTCATGATGCCATCTATTTTGTGAAGTGCACCAGTCCCTCCTGCAGCAAAGCACCCCCCACAGCATGATGCTGCCACCCCCGTGCTTCACGGTTGGGATGGTGTTCTTCGGCTTGCAAGCCAACCCCCTTTTTCCTCCAAACATAACGATGGTCATTACGGCCAAACAGTTCTATTTTTGTTTCATCAGACCGGAGGACATTTCTCCAAAAAGTACGATCTTTGTCCCCATGTGCAGTTGCAAACCGTAGTCTGGCTTTTTTATGGCGGCTTTGGAGCAGTGCCGTCTTCCTTGCTAAGCAGCCTTTCAGGTTATGTCGATATAGGTCTCGTTTTACTGTGGATATAGATACTTTTGTACCTGTTTCCTCCAGCATCTTCACAAGGTCCTTTGCTGTTGTTCTGGTATTGATTTGCACTTTTCGCACCAAAGTACGTTCATCTCTAGGCGGTATGACGGCTGCGTGGTCCCATGGTGTTTATACTTGCATACTATTGTTTGTACAGATGAACGTGGTACCTTCAGGCGTTTGGAAATTGCTCCCAAGGATGAACCAGACTTGTGGAGGTCTACACTTTTTTTTCTGAGGTCTTTGCTGATTTCTTTTGATTTTCCCATGATGTCAAGCAAAGAGGCACTGAGTTTGAAGGTAGGCCTTGAAATACATCCACAGGTACACCTCCAATTGACTCAAATGATGTCAATTAGCCTATCAGAAGCTTCTAAAGCCATTACATCATTTTATGGAATTTTCCAAGCTGTTTAAAGGCACAGTCAACTTAGTGTATGTAAACTTCTGACCCACTGGAATTGTGATACAGTGAATTATACGTGAAATAATCTGTCCGTAAACAATTGTTGGAAAAATTACTTGTGTCATGCTCAAAGTAGATGTCCTAACCGACTTGCCAAAACTATAGTTTGTTAACAAGACATTTGTGGAGTGGTTGAAAAACTAGTTTTAATGACTCCAACCTAAGTGTACAGTGAGGGGGAAAAAGTATTTGATTCCCTGCTGATTTTGTACGTTTGCCCACTGACAATGACATGATAAGTCTATAATTTTAATGGTAGGTTTATTTGAACAGTGAGAGACAGAATAACAACAAAAAAATCCAGAAAAACGCATGTCAAAAATGTTATAAATTGATTTGCGTTTTAATGAGGGAAATAAGTATTTGACCCCTCTGCAAAACATGACCTAGTACTTGGTGGCAAAACCCTTCAATCACAGAGGTCAGACGTTTGTTGGAGTTGGCCACCAGGTTTGCACACATCTCAGGAGGGATTTTGTTCCACTCCTCTTTGCAGATCTTCTCCAAGTCATTAAGGTTTCGAGGCTGACGTTTGGCAACTCGAACCTTCAGCTCCCTCCACAGATTTTCTATGGGATTAAGGTCTGGAGACTGGCTAGGCCACTCCAGGACCTTAATGTGCTTCTTCTTGAGCCACTCCTTTGTTGCCTTGGCCGTGTGTTTTGGGTCATTGTCATGCTGGAATACCCATCCACAACCCAATTTCAATGCCCTGGCTGAGGGAAGGAGGTTCTCACCCAAGATTTGACGGTACATGGCCCCGTCCATCGTCCCTTTGATGCGGTGAAGTTGTCCTGTCCCCTTAGCAGAAAAACACCCCCAAAGCATAATGTTTCCACCTCCATGTTTGATGGTGGGGAGGGTGTTCTTGGGGTCATAGGCAGCATTCCTCCTCCTCCAAACTTGGCGAGTTGAGTTGATGCCAAAGAGCTCGATTTTGGTCTCATCTGACCACAACACTTTCACCCAGTTCTCCTCTGAATCATTCAGATGTTCATTGGCAAACTTCAGACGCCCCTGTATATGTGCTTTCTTGAGCAGGGGGACCTTGCGGGCGCTGCAGTATTTCAGTCCTTCGCGGCGTAGTGTGTTACCAATTGTTTTCTTGGTGACTATGGTCCCAGCTGCCTTGAGATCATTGACAAGATCCTCCCGTGTAGTTCTGGGCTGATTCCTCACCGTTCTCATGATCATTGCAACTTCACGAGGTGAGATCTTGCATGGAGCCCCAGGCCGAGGGAGATTGACAGTTATTTTGTGTTTCTTCCATTTGCGAATAATCGCACCAACTGTTGTCACCTTCTCACCAAGCTGCTTGGCGATGGTCTTGTAGCCCATTCCATCCTTGTGTAGGTCTACAATCTTGTCCCTGACATCCTTGGAGAGCTCTTTGGTCTTGGCCATGGTGTAGAGTTTGGAATCTGATTGATTGATTGCTTCTGTGCACAGGTGTCTTTTATACAGGTAACAAGGTGAGATTAGGAGCACTCCCTTTAAGAGTGTGCTCCTAATCTCAGCTCGTTACCTGTATAAAAGACACCTGGGAGCCAGAAATCTTTCTGATTGAGAGGGGGTCAAATACTTATTTCCCTCCATTAAAATGCAAATCAATTTATAACATTTTTGACATGCGTTTTTCTGGATTTTTTTGTTGTTGTTATTCTGTCTCTCACTGTTCAAATAAACCTACCATTAAAATTATAGACTGATCATGTCTTTGTCAGTGGGCAAACGTACAAAATCAGCAGGGGATCAAATACTTTTTCCCCTCACTGTATGTAAACTTCCGACTTCAACTGTACATATTGCCTCGACTGGCCGGTGCCCCGCACATTGACTCAGTGCCGGTGCCCCCTGTATATAGCCTCTCTTTTTAGGGTATTATTTCTTAAAACTGCATTGTTGGTTAAGGGCTTGTAAGTAAGCATTTCACTGTAAGGTCTACAGCTGTTGTATTCGGCGCATGTGGCAAATACAATTTGATTTGATTTGATTGGGACACTAGTGTGACGACGAAAGACAATTAATTGTACATTCATCAGACACAAAGTAGCAAAAGAAAGCACTCATGTGGTATAAAAGAACAGCTACTCTCCAGGGCAATAAATCACTTAAATGAATAGCAAGAGATGCATCCATTCTGTTTGTGGATAGATTTCAGTGGTCTGCATAGATTCTGTGTAGGCTAGGCTAGGCTAGGCTAGGCTACTCCGCTCCTTTTTTTCAATGGGGTAGTGTGGCAGATGGGGAGAATCACATCCAGCCTCTAAGAGGCTTCTTTGGTTTCACGTGAGCGCTGTGCGCTAGCTGTCCCCCTCTTTTTCAGGCTCTGTGGGTGAAGTGTAACAGGAGCTATGAGGGGAAATCAAGACACCGGTATGTCTGGATCATGCTGTTCAACTTCAACTCGAGGAACAGAGTGTTTGTACACTCACTGTCAGCATGGTATACTGCAGGTAAAAAGGGACAAATATGAAGAGGAGTCATCTGACTTTCTGAAAGGGACTATTAAAGAAGGTTCCCTGCTGTTGGAGTAGATGGAAGATGGACGTGTGAACCTTTTTCAAGCTCTGTGTTGTGTACCTTCAGTTAAGTTATGCAACACCTGAGGAGGGCAGAGGAGAGGGAATCTCACAGCAAAGAGACAGAATGCCCACTACTGGAACAAAATGATCCAACTGTTGTGCTGCAGGGTCGTGTTTCACCCTTTCAGTTTCACGCGGAACATACTGGTTTGTTCACCTGGGATTATTATCTTTAATGAAAGGTGAATCATATTTGTAAAATAATAAAGAAAGCTGCTGGATATATAATTTGATATGACTCGTGGTTGGATGGATGCAGTTATCAGGGTGGTTTATTTCTGACAACATCTCTCTCATGTATCAAATGCTGAGAGAGTGAAAGGGGGCTTGAGGGGGAAATGATCCATTCTAAATGGCAAATTGTCAGAAAAATACTGTAGAAATGAGTACCACTAGATCAGGGCAAGATGGGGAAATTAGAAGATAAATAAAAAGGTTATTATTATGTAGTTATAATGTAATGTCAAATAAATACCCATATAGTGGACTGTAAATTCAAGTTTGAGGCCTAGCAATCCACCCCAAACCCTCATCCCCCTTTCTATCTGAAACAGTGACTTCTTGTGTATGGGGTTAGCTAACGCAGTGTCACATGCTTTATCCTCGTTTGCCTTGCCTGGTCACACGACATTAACCAGTTTCACATGGCCCTCATAGCTGTGGCATAGAGGAGCGTGCAGTCATTCATTACCTTAGACACAGAATGGAGACTCACCCTGGTTGACACGATGGATGCTTTACATGGCATTTACTTATAATACTATGAGAGGGGGCCCCTCACAACGTACCTCTTGTTTTAGGTTGGGTGAGTTGGTAGCACCTGGGTGATATAGGTCAAAGGAGGATCAGTTACCCCTCAAAAGTCTGTTTAAGAAAACAGAGTTTCCCCTCCATCTGAACACATCACCTTGACACTGCCACTCTTAGCATACAAAGATAAGTAACAGATCCATTCACAAACGGACAAATTATATCAAATTTAGAAAATGTCCTGCTTGAATTAAACTGGGCCCCGTATGAAATTAAACTGTTTCCAACAATCAGTGGAGTGCAGAGGTTTGTTTACATTTACATTTACATTTTAGTCATTTAGCAGACGCTCTTATCCAGAGCGACTTACAGGAGCAATTAGGGTTAAGTGCCTTGCTCAAGGGCACATTTACGTCATTTAGCAGACGCTCTTATCCAGAGCGACTCACCAATTGGTGCGTTCACCCTATAGCCAGTGGGATAACCACTTTACAATTTTGGGGGGGGGGGGGGGGGGGGGGTAGAAGGATTACTTTATCCTATCCCAGGTATTCCTTAAAGAGGTGGGGTTTCAAATGTCTCCGGAAGGTGGTGAGTGACTCCGCTGTCCTGGCATCGTGAGGGAGCTTGTTCCACCATTGGGGTGCCAGAGCAGCGAACAGTTTTGACTGGGCTGAGCGGGAACTATGCTTCCGCAGAGGAAGGGGAGCCAGCAGGCCGGAGGTGGATGAACGCAATGCCCTCGTTTGGGTGTAGGGACTGATCAGAGCCCGAAGGTACAGAGGTGCCGTTCCCCTCACTGCTCCATAGGCAAGCACCATGGTCTTGTAGCGGATGCGAGCTTCAACTGGAAGCCAGTGGAGTGTGCGGAGGAGGGGGGTGACGTGAGAGAACTTGGGAAGGTTGAACACCAGACGGGCTGCGGCATTCTGGATGAGTTGTAGGGGTTTAATGGCACAGGCAGGGAGGCCAGCCAACAGCGAGTTGCAGTAGTCCAGACGGGAGATGACAAGTGCCTGGATTAGGACCTGTTTGTTCTGAGGAATACTGTATAAATACTGTACCATAGGATATAGGCTCCATATTGTGAGAGAAATCAGCACCAGGTTAAAGTAAAGGCTTGTTCCAGCCACACACAATCTCTCTCATTCTATTCCTCTACCAACACTGCCCTGTCTCCCAACCCTGCCCTGTCTATGGGAAAGTGATGCATAAATGCACAATGGTAAACGGGCCAAAAGTACTGCTGTGGATAATATTTCACATGGTTAATTATCACAGTATGAGAGAGACAGGGAGAAAACTTATCTGGTGATAAGATGATCCCACAGTGTCAGTGGATGTCAGGTTTCTCTTGAAACTGTAGTTATACCAAATTACCACTAGAGGATGCACGTCAGTCAATTTTGAAAGGTGCTGTTCCCCCTTAGAAAAACAAAACTCACCTTAAATGTCACATTTCTAAGCAAATTGGGGAAAACAGTGACTAGATTAATTTTTGTGGAAATATCAAGCAGTAGGCCTATGAGTATTGCCGCAAACCAGCTGAGAGTAAATAAGTTAGTACATTTTCCAATTTCTTTTTTTATAATAATCTACTATTGTACAATATTAATAATAATAATATGCCATTTAGCAGACGCTTTTATCCAAAGCGACTTACAGTCATGCGTGCATACATTTTTTGTGTATGGGTGGTCCCGGGGATTGTGTGTGGAAGTACATCATTTGTATCCTGTCAAATGATCAGTGTTCCTACTAGTGACTTATAATGTGAGATCAATGGAACATGGAGATGTGATGAAATCCTTGGTGAGATCTTACCATGTGTTCAATGCCAGGTTCATTATGTGACGCCTTTCCCCCCTCAGAAGACTGAAAAGATATGGCATGGGTCCCCAGATCCTCAAAAAGCTATACAGCTGCACCATCGAGAGCATCCTGACCGGTTGCATCACAGCCTGGTATGGCAACTGCTCGGCATCCGACCGTAAGGCACTACATAGGGTAGTGTGTACGGCCCAGTACATCACTGGGGCCAAGCTCCCTGCCATCCAGGACCTATATCCTAGGCGGTGTCAGAGGAAGGCCCAAAAAATTGTCAAAGACTCCAGTCACCCAAGTCACAGACTGTTCTCTCTGCTGCCACACGGCAAGCGGTACCGGAGCGCCAAGTCTAGGTCCAAAAGGCTCCTTAACAGCTTCTAACCCCAAGCCATAAGACTGCTGAACAATTAATCAACATTTTCTTAACTCTATTTTCTTAAAACTGCATTGCTGGTTAAGGGCTTGTAAGTAAGCATTTCACGGTAAGGTTGTATTTCACCTGTTGTATTCGGCGCATGTGACAAATAACATTTGATTTGATTTGATTACATTAAGTAATAGGCATAAATGTTGTGTGTGTGTGTGTGTGTGTGTGTGTGTGTGAGAGAGAGAGAGCACATCATTTAGGAGAGTTGACTTGTTGTACGTGGCAGTTGAAGAAGTGAACGTGTTATCACATTTCAGTGTAGGATTGAGAGTGTGGTCACTTAAAATGTGCATTGTCCTCCTGTAGCTCAGTTGGTAGAGCATGGCGCTTGCAACGCCAGGGTTGTGGGTTCGATTCCCACGGGTGGCCAGATTGAAAAATGTATGCACTCACTAACTGTAAGTCGCTCTGGATAAGAGTGTCTGCTAAATGACTGAAATGTTTAAAAAAAGTTATAAATCCATTGCCCTCTAATTATTATTTGTCACAATCTATAACTCATAGCTATATAATATGTAACAAAAAGTTAAAAGAGATTAGCTATTAGATTCAATGCAGTGCCTCCTTAATTATTGGGACAGTGAAGCATTTTTTCTTTTGACTCTATTCTCCAAATGTATGAGGTTCAAGCGCAGACTGTCAGCTTTAAGTTGAGAGAAATCACAGGACTTCTTGTACATCCTGTCTGCTCCTGATAAATGCAACTATGTGAGACTGGCCTGCCTGAAGGCCTGGTATAAAATAGAACTCCAGTCTGCTCCTGATGAATGCAACTATGTGAGACTGACCTGAAGGTATAAAATAGAACTCCAGAGTGTGCAAAGCTATCATCAAGGCAAAGGGTGGCTATTTGATAAAATATATTTTGATTTGTTTAACACTTTTTTGGTTACTACATGATTCCATATGTGTTATTTCATAGTTTTGATGTCTTCACTATTATTCCACAATGTAGAAACTAGTACAAATAAAGAAAAACCCTTGAATGAGTAGGTGTGTCCAAACTTTTGACTGGTACTGTATATCTATATGTATATTTATTAATTATTTTTTATTAAAGATTAACATTTGCAACTGTAGTGAGTGACCTTTGATCATGACTCTCAGTTCCATTACATTACACATACGAGTCATTGGACGAAGGCGTCTTCTGTGCTGGGAGTTTTGTTAAGAGCGCCAACGATCAGTCTGAGCATCAACACGTATCCCTTGCAATACGGTTTTGGAAGCATAAGGACCTTCTTATCTTTCATGTCAGCGATAAATAATTTTCTAAAAACAAAAGGTTAAATTGTCGGCTGCAACTGTGTTAAAACCGGTTAAAACAGTGTACAGTAAGTGTGTATTTTGCATTTGTGAAATTATTTTGATGTGATATGAAATTACAGGGATTTATGTTTCTTGAACCATACCACAAATGTGAATCTATTCACGTTTAGATGGAGTATTTGGCTGTTTTGGCTTCCATAGCCAATTCGCCTTTAAATAAAACATGCAAGGTCCTTGGACTATAAGGAGTAACGTTTGGCTCATTAAGTCCATTACTGGGCTGAGTGACAAGAGGGCATACTGAACCACATGAAAGGCATACATGAAAAGCATAATAATGTGTACGCAGATCCAAGCGGAACTTTAATTAACAGCATTTTGACACGTCAGCTGAAGCACACGGACACATGTCGACGTTACACACATAGCTATACTTCCTCGCCCTCTGCAAAACAATCTATCGATGTAACCAGGTGAAGGCAAAATAGGTAGCTATTTATGTGTTGTTGACCGTATTAAATGCAATTCATACAAAGTTCAAGGCAACGTTCGCTGTCGAATCAACTACAATCCATTGTTTGAATGATAGTGATCGACACATTCATTAATCATTCATTGTTTGGTTTGGGATGTGGTGTCGCATGACAACACAAGGTAACGTCAAATATTTCCTACAACGTTATGATAACATGCTTAACTAGCTCGCTATATTGTCATCTCTCATTCGTTGTCAAATTCATGTTTGATCTTCAATTACCCCTTTAACCAATATTTATTGAATTCACGTTGCCTTTTTGTTTTTCTTAGCAAACTGAATACTATTTTGCTGTGTGTTAGATAAGATTTCCTGGAGAGTTTCTTTTTTAAACTTATCAATGTGTCATGGCACTGCGTTGTTTTGGTTCCCACCCACGTCAGGAGGTTGCAGGTGCCTGCTTGGGCTGCCTTCTCTCCCATGGATTAAGACTTCTAACTAGCAACCTTCTCTCTCCTATTGGTCTGGATTAAGACTTCTAGCTAGCAACCTTGTTTATGCAGAAGCTGAGCATTACTGTGCTAGCTGGAGATGCTAACTAGGGTCTCATCCAGACCAGGAATTCACTTGTTTGTAGTTCTACATTGCTTTGACAAAGGAAACCAACCTCAGAAAAGTGTGGCCTAGAGCCCTCAAACTCAACTCTGGACCCCGAAGCCAGTTCCACTGCATTTTTTCATCGCTCCCTTCTAATCAGGGACTGGTTTAGACCTGGGACACCAAATGGGTGCAATTAATTATCATGTAGAACAGAAAACCAGCAGGCTCCTGACCTCATAGGGTAAGAGTTGCGTACCCTTGGCCTAGAGTAACCCATCTAAAAACACAAAGTGAGGGATAGAACAAGGCGGATATTTTCCTACTAGAAATGGACTAACCCCTGCCTGCATCCTTCCTCTCCAGGTTTCCAGAGGGCACAGCTGGTTTGATGCCCGCAGCTGCACAATGGAGCTATCTGACTCAGTCACACATAGGAACGGGCGGCAGAGGAAGCCTGCTGTCCCCCAGGGAGACATGAGGGACGAGAATAGGGTTCTCAACACCACCCCTGACCTGGAAGAGGAGGGGGAAGCCCTGCTCCAAGGATCCGACACGGAGAACAACGGACATGAAAGTGTGCGGCCTGGGATCAGAGAGGAGCTGGGGAACGTGTCTCTGCTGCTCTTCCTTTATGTCCTCCAGGGCATCCCTCTGGGCCTGGCTGGGAGCATCCCTCTCATTCTGCAGAGTAAGAATGTCAGCTACAAGGACCAGGCCTTCTTCAGCTTTGTCTTCTGGCCCTTCAGTCTCAAGCTGCTGTGGGCCCCTCTGGTCGACGCGCTCTACCTGACCAGGTTTGGACGCCGGTAAGACAATTATTTATAAGGCTGATATGTTTACTTTATGTATTATATTGTGTCTGATGTTTTGACTGTTGCAGTCAAATGAGTGAAAGCCTTATCTCATGTCTCCCTCTCAGGAAGTCGTGGCTGGTGCCCACCCAGTACCTGCTGGGTCTCTTCATGCTGTACCTGTCGGTTACCGTGGATACGCTGCTGAAAAGTGACGAGGGGCGGGGCCCCGATGTGGTAACCCTGACGGCAGTGTTCTTCATGCTGGCCTTTCTGGCAGCCACCCAGGTAACACACACACACACACACACACACACACACACACTCCAAGTTATGGTGATATATAACTCTGTTATTTTCCCATCCCTGATCCCAGGACATAGCAGTGGATGGCTGGGCTCTGACTATGCTGTCTCGGGAGAACGTGGGCTACGCCTCCACCTGTAACTCTGTGGGACAGACCGCTGGCTACTTCCTAGGCAACGTGCTCTTCCTGGCCCTGGAGTCAGCTGACTTCTGCAACAAATACCTGAGAGCAGAGCCTGAAGAGACTGGCATCGTTACACTGTCAGGTAGGGAGGGAGAGACTGGCATCGTTACACTGTCAGGTAGGGAGGGAGAGACTGGCATCGTTACACTGTCAGGTAGGTAGGGAGGGAGGGAGGGAGGGAGAGACTGGCATCGTTACACTGTCAGGTACGGAGGGGGGGGGGGGAGACTGGCATCGTTACACTGTCAGGGAGGGAGGGGGGGGAGAGACTGGCATCGTTACACTGTCAGGTACGGAGGGGGGGGGAGAGACTGGCATCGTTACACTGTCAGGTACGGAGGGGGGGGGAGAGACTGGCATCGTTACACTGTCAGGTAGGGAGGGGGGGGGAGAGACTGGCATCATTACACTGTCAGGTACGGAGGGGGGGGGGGAGACTGGCATCGTTACACTGTCAGGTACGGAGGGGGGGGGAGAGACTGGCATCGTTACACTGTCAGGTACGGAGGGGGGGGGGGAGAGACTGGCATCGTTACACTGTCAGGTACGGAGGGGGGGGGAGAGACTGGCATCGTTACACTGTCAGGTAGGGAGGGGGGGGGAGAGACTGGCATCGTTACACTGTCAGGTACGGAGGGGGGGGGAGAGACTGGCATCGTTACACTGTCAGGTAGGGAGGGGGGGGGAGAGACTGGCATCGTTACACTGTCAGGTACGGAGGGGGGGGAGAGACTGGCATCGTTACACTGTCAGGTACGGAGGGGGGGGGGGGGAGAGACTGGCATCGTTACACTGTCAGGGAGGGAGGGGGGGGGAGAGACTGGCATCGTTACACTGTCAGGTAGGGAGGGGGGGGGGGAGACTGGCATCGTTACACTGTCAGGTACGGAGGGGGGGGGGGAGAGACTGGCATCGTTACACTGTCAGGTACGGAGGGGGGGGGGGAGACTGGCATCGTTACACTGTCAGGTACGGAGGGGGGGGGGGAGAGACTGGCATCGTTACACTGTCAGGTACGGAGGGGGGGGGGGAGACTGGCATTGTTACACTGTCAGGTACGGAGGGGGGGGAGAGACTGGCATCGTTACACTGTCAGGTACGGAGGGGGGGGGGGAGACTGGCATCGTTACACTGTCAGGTAGGGAGGGGGGGGGAGAGACTGGCATCGTTACACTGTCAGGTACGGAGGGGGGGGGGAGAGACTGGCATCGTTACACTGTCAGGTAGGGAGGGGGGGGGAGAGACTGGCATCGTTACACTGTCAGGTACGGAGGGGGGGGGAGAGACTGGCATCGTTACACTGTCAGGTACGGAGGGGGGGGGGGAGACTGGCATCGTTACACTGTCAGGTACGGAGGGGGGGGAGAGACTGGCATCGTTACACTGTCAGGTACGGAGGGGGGGGGAGAGACTGGCATCGCTACACTGTCAGGTACGGAGGGGGGGGGAGAGACTGGCATCGCTACACTGTCAGGGAGGGAGGGGGGGGGGGGGAGACTGGCATCGCTACACTGTCAGGTACGGGGGGGGGGGGGGGGGAGAGACTGGCATTGTTACACTGTCAGGTACGGAGGGGGGGGGAGAGACTGGCATCGCTACACTGTCAGGTACGGAGGGGGGGGGGGGGAGACTGGCATCGCTACACTGTCAGGTACGGAGGGGGGGGGAGGGAGGGAGGGAGGGAGAGACTGGCATCGTTACACTGTCAGGGAGAGAGGGAGGGAGGGAGAGACTGATTGATTGATTTAATATATTTGACAATTTGTAAAATACATACATAAGGGCGCTCCAGCCGGTGAAGCCTCCACATACAATTTAAGAAAATCGGATAACACAATAAAGCTTAATAGCTTATTTCCATTGTGGTCCTTTTGAAGAGGGAAGAGGGAAGGGGGAACGGGGAAGGGGGAACGGGGAAGGGGGAAGGGGGAACGGGGAACGGGGAAGGGGGAATGGGGGTACGGGGAAGGGGGAATGGGGGTACGGGGAAGGGGGAACGGGGAATGGGGGAAGGGGGAACGGGGAACGGGGAATGCAACAAGGTTGGGCGGTAATTGTAATTGTAATGGCAACAGACAATGACAGACACATTTTTCTGTTTGTTTCATAACATGAGATAATTAGTACAATTTCCTTTCCTAATGAACGACTATGGACATGTACTCCCTTGTCTCACATACCCTTAATATATAAAACAATCAATCCCTAATCTATACAAGACAATCACCATATAATAAACAACAGGCACCAAAAGGCAGACCATATGCTATCCCAGGTATTTCCTTCTCAGCCACTTACTATCATCTTACCACTCACTTTTGAGACTGGCATCGTTACACTGTCAGGTACAGAGTGAGGGAGGGAGGGAGAGACTGGCATCGTTACACTGTCAGGTATGGAGAGAGGGAGGGAGGGAGGGAGAGACTGGCATCGTTACACTGTCAGGTACGGAGGGAGGGAGGGAGGGAGAGACTGGCATCGTTACACTGTCAGGTACGGAGGGAGGGAGGGAGGGAGAGACTGGCATCGTTACACTGTCAGGTATGGAGAGAGGGAGGGAGTGAGTGAGGAAGGGAGGGAGAGACTGGCATCGTTACACTGTCAGGTATGGAGAGAGGGAGGGAGGGAGGGAGGGAGAGACTGGCATCGTTACACTGTCAGGTATGGAGAGAGGGAGTGAGTGAGGAAGGGAGGGAGAGACTGGCATCGTTACACTGTCAGGTATGGAGAGAGAGAGAGAGGGAGGGAGGGAGAGACTGGCATCGTTACACTGTCAGGTATGGAGAGAGAGAGAGAGGGAGGGAGGGAGAGACTGGCATCGTTACACTGTCAGGTATGGAGAGAGGGAGGGAGGGAGGGAGAGACTGGCATCGTTACACTGTCAGGTATGGAGAGAGAGAGAGAGGGAGGGAGGGAGAGACTGGCATCGTTACACTGTCAGGTATGGAGAGAGAGAGGGAGGGAGGGAGGGAGGGAGGGAGAGAGAGACTGGCATCGTTACACTGTCAGGTATGGAGAGAGGGAGTGAGTGAGGAATGGAGGGAGAGACTGGCATCGTTACACTGTCAGGTATGGAGAGAGGGAGGGAGGGAGGGAGGGAGAGACAAAGATGAGAAGGCAGAGATCTGAGAATGTAATCTATGTATCAGATATTTAGGCCAAGCAACATTTTGAGGCCAAGCAACTTTTTATTATCTTGGGAAATTTGAGTGGCAGTGTCACCTAGTGGGCAATGTTGGGGCAATCCTCCAATCAGAGCGCAGATATTGGTCATTATTTAGCTAAGTGAGATATAAAATAAACTCTGGGTTTGGAGTGAACTCTTGGCTGATGATTTTCAGTACAGTGTTGGCAGTCAACAGGCAGTAACATGCTATAGAAGATGGGTGAATAACCCTTGACCATCATTGCACTGTGTCATATCCCATTGCTCTGCTGTTGTAATCACTCTGTAACGTTGTTGTCTGTGATTGGCTCCCATGGCGCAGACTTCCTGTTTTTCTGGGGTGTGGTGTTCCTGGTGTCAACCACGCTGGTGGCCGTTATGAAGAAGGAGAACGCAAGGGGACAGCATGGGAAGAGGAAGGTCCGGGAGGAGACGCAGAGCGTCATGGAAACATACAAGATGCTGGTGTCCATCATCAAGATGCCTGCTGTGTTCACCTTCTGTAGCCTGCTGCTCACTGCTAAGGTGCCTGCGATACAGCTTACTGCACCTGACTTACCTGACATATCTATACATGTCACCCAGTATAGCTTACTGCACCTGACTTACCTGACATATCTATACATATCACCCAGTATAGCTTACTGCACCTGACTTACCTGACATATCTATACATGTCACCCAGTATAGCTTACTGCACCTAACTTACCTGACATATCTATACATATCACCCGGTATAGCTTACTGCACCTAACTTACCTGACATATCTATACATATCACCCAGTATAGCTTACTGCACCTGACTTACCTGACATATCTATACATATCACCCAGTATAGCTTACTGCACCTGACTTACCTGACATATCTATACATGTCACCCAGTATAGCTTACTGCACCTGACTTACCTGACATATCTATACATGTCACCCAGTATAGCTTACTGCACCTAACTTACCTGACATATCTATACATGTCACCCAGTATATCTTACTGCACCTGTAACTTAACCAGGCCAGACAAGCCCCCCGACTGTGGTCATCCTGTGTAGCCTGTCGCTAATTAACCAACCAACCTGGACAACTAACCTAACTCACCTGCTGTATCTAACCCACTCGCTGGAAACGTACCCGTGGGACTTAGCAGTCTGTCTGTGTGTCTCCAGATGGGCTTCTCTGCGGCAGACGCAGTGACGGGTCTGAAGCTGGTGGAGGCAGGTGTTCCTAAAGAGCAGCTGGCGTTACTGGCAGTCCCAATGGTTCCACTACAAGTACTACTACCACTCATCATCAGTAAATACACTGCAGGACCACGACCACTAGACGTCTTCTACAAGGCCTTTCCCTTCAGGTACACACGCGCACACACACACACACACACAGAGAGAGAGAGACACACACACACTTCCTGTACATTTGTGTTTGTGTGTGTAGGTTGTTGATAGGTCTGGAGTATGCCCTGTTGGTGTGGTGGACTCCCAGTTTAAAGCAGGATGGAGGATTCCCTCTCTACTACTACGCTATAGTACTGTTCAGCTACGCACTGCATCAGGTAACACTGCTCACACTCAATCTATCTCATCTCTGTTCTCTCTCTCTGTCTCTATTACCCTTTCTCTGTCTCTCTCTCTTACCCTTTCTCTGTCTCTCTCTCTCTTACCCTTTCTCTGTCTCTCTCTCTCTTACCCTTTCTCTCTCTCTCTCTCTCTCTTACCCTTTCTCTGTCTCTCTCTCTCACCCTTTCTCTGTCTCTCTCTCTCACCCTTTCTCTGTCTCTCTCTCTTACCCTTTCTATGTCTCTCTCTCTTACCCTTTCTCTGTCTCTCTCTCTCTTACCCTTTCTATGTCTCTCTCTCTCACCCTTTCTCTGTCTCTCTCTCTTACCCTTTCTCTGTCTCTCTCTCTCACCCTTTCTCTGTCTCTCTCTCTTACCCTTTCTATGTCTCTCTCTCTTACCCTTTCTCTGTCTCTCTCTCTCTTACCCTTTCTATGTCTCTCTCTCTTACCCTTTCTCTGTCTCTCTCTCTCTTACCCTTTCTATGTCTCTCTCTCTCACCCTTTCTATGTCTCTCTCTCTTACCCTTTCTCTGTCTCTCTCTCTCTTACCCTTTCTCTCTCTCTCTCTCTCTCTTACCCTTTCTCTGTCTCTCTCTCTCTTACCCTTTCTCTGTCTCTCTCTCTTACCCTTTCTCTGTCTCTCTCTTACCCTTTCTCTGTCTCTCTCTCTTACCCTTTCTCTGCTCTCTCTTACCCTTTCTCTGTCTCTCTCTCTCTTACCCTTTCTATGTCTCTCTCTCTTACCCTTTCTATGTCTCTCTCTCTCACCCTTTCTATGTCTCTCTCTCTTACCCTTTCTCTGTCTCTCTCTCTCTTACCCTTTCTCTGTCTCTCTCTCTCTTACCCTTTCTATGTCTCTCTCTCTTACCCTTTCTATGTCTCTCTCTCTCTCTTACCCTTTCTATGTCTCTCTCTCTCTCTTACCCTTTCTCTGTCTCTCTCTCTCTTACCCTTTCTCTGTCTCTCTCTCTCTTACCCTTTCTATGTCTCTCTCTCTTACCCTTTCTATGTCTCTCTCTCTTACCCTTTCTATGTCTCTCTCTCTCACCCTTTCTCTGCTCTCTCTCTCTTACCCTTTCTCTGTCTCTCTCTCTTACCCTTTCTCTGTCTCTCTCTCTCTTACCCTTTCTCTGCTCTCTCTCTCTTACCCTTTCTATGTCTCTCTCTCTCTCACCCTTTCTCTGTCTCTCTCTCTTACCCTTTCTCTCTCTCTCTCTCTTACCCTTTCTCTGTCTCTCTCTCTTACCCTTTCTCTGTCTCTCTCTCTCACCCTTTCTATGTCTCTCTCTCTCTCTTACCCTTTCTCTGTCTCTCTCTCTTACCCTTTCTCTCTCTCTCTCTCTTACCCTTTCTCTGTCTCTCTCTCTTACCCTTTCTCTCTCTCTCTCTTACCCTTTCTCTGTCTCTCTCTCTTACCCTTTCTCTGTCTCTCTCTCTCACCCTTTCTATGTCTCTCTCTCTCTCTTACCCTTTCTGTCTCTCTCTCTCTCACCCTTTCTCTGTCTCTCTCTCCCTTTCTCTGTCTCTCTCTCTTACCCTTTCTCTGTCTCTCTCTCTTACCCTTTCTCTGTCTCTCTCTCTCACCCTTTCTATGTCTCTCTCTCTCTCTTACCCTTTCTCTGCTCTCTCTCTTACCCTTTCTATGTCTCTCTCTCTCTTACCCTTTCTCTGTCTCTCTCTCTCACCCTTTCTCTCCTCTCTCTTACCCTTTCTCTACTCTCTCTTACCCTTTCTGTCTCTCTCTCTCGCCCTTTCTATGTCTCTCTCTCTTACCCTTTCTATGTCTCTCTCTCTTACCCTTTCTATGTCTCTCTCTCTCACCCTTTCTCTGCTCTCTCTCTCTTACCCTTTCTCTGTCTCTCTCTCTTACCCTTTCTCTGCTCTCTCTCTCTTACCCTTTCTCTGTCTCTCTCTCTTACCCTTTCTGTCTCTCTCTCTTACCCTTTCTGTCTCTCTCTCTTACCCTTTCTGTCTCTCTCTCTTACCCTTTCTGTCTCTCTCTCTTACCCTTTCTATGTCTCTCTCTCTTACCCTTTCTCTGTCTCTCTCTCACCCTTTCTCTGTCTCTCTCTCTTACCCTTTCTCTGTCTCTCTCTCTCACCCTTTCTATGTCTCTCTCTCTCTCTTACCCTTTCTGTCTCTCTCTCTTACCCTTTCTATGTCTCTCTCTCTTACCCTTTCTCTGTCTCTCTCTCACCCTTTCTCTGTCTCTCTCTCTTACCCTTTCTCTGTCTCTCTCTCTCACCCTTTCTATGTCTCTCTCTCTCTCTTACCCTTTCTGTCTCTCTCTCTCTCACCCTTTCTCTGTCTCTCTCTCTTACCCTTTCTATGTCTCTCTCTCTCTTACCCTTTCTCTGTCTCTCTCTCTCACCCTTTCTCTCCTCTCTCTTACCCTTTCTCTACTCTCTCTTACCCTTTCTATGTCTCTCTCTCTCTCTTACCCTTTCTCTGTCTCTCTCTCTCACCCTTTCTATGTCTCTCTCTCTCTCTTACCCTTTCTGTCTCTCTCTCTCGCCCTTTCTATGTCTCTCTCTCACCCTTTCTCTGTCTCTCTCTCTTACCCTTTCTCTGTCTCTCTCTCTTACCCTTTCTCTGATCTCTCTCTTACCCTTTCTATGTCTCTCTCTCTCTTACCCTTTCTCTGTCTCTCTCTCTCACCCTTTCTCTCCTCTCTCTTACCCTTTCTCTACTCTCTCTTACCCTTTCTATGTCTCTCTCTCTCTCTTACCCTTTCTCTGTCTCTCTCTCTCACCCTTTCTATGTCTCTCTCTCTCTCTTACCCTTTCTGTCTCTCTCTCTCGCCCTTTCTATGTCTCTCTCTCACCCTTTCTCTGTCTCTCGCTCTTACCCTTTCTCTGTCTCTCTCTCTTACCCTTTCTCTGCTCTCTCTCTCTTACCCTTTCTCTGTCTCTCTCTCTTACCCTTTCTGTCTCTCTCTCTCTTACCCTTTCTGTCTCTCTCTCTTACCCTTTCTCTGTCTCTCTCTCTTACCCTTTCTGTCTCTCTCTCTTACCATTTCTGTCTCTCTCTCTCTCACCCTTTCTCTGTCTCTCTCTTACCCTTTCTATGTCTCTCTCTCTCTCTTACCCTTTCTCTGCTCTCTCTCTTACCCTTTCTATGTCTCTCTCTCTCTTACCCTTTCTCTGTCTCTCTCTCTCTTACCCTTTCTCTCTCTCTCTCTTACCCTTTCTGTCTCTCTCTCTTACCCTTTCTGTCTCTCTCTCTTACCATTTCTGTCTCTCTCTCTCTCACCCTTTCTCTGTCTCTCTCTCTTACCCTTTCTATGTCTCTCTCTCTCTCTTACCCTTTCTCTGCTCTCTCTCTTACCCTTTCTATGTCTCTCTCTCTCTTACCCTTTCTCTGTCTCTCTCTCTCACCCTTTCTCTCCTCTCTCTTACCCTTTCTCTACTCTCTCTTACCCTTTCTGTCTCTCTCTCTCTCTTACCCTTTCTCTGTCTCTCTCTCTCACCCTTTCTATGTCTCTCTCTCTCTCTTACCCTTTCTGTCTCTCTCTCTCGCCCTTTCTATGTCTCTCTCTCACCCTTTCTCTGTCTCTCTCTCTTACCCTTTCTCTGTCTCTCTCTCTTACCCTTTCTCTGCTCTCTCTCTTACCCTTTCTATGTCTCTCTCTCTCTTACCCTTTCTCTGTCTCTCTCTCTCACCCTTTCTCTCCTCTCTCTTACCCTTTCTCTACTCTCTCTTACCCTTTCTATGTCTCTCTCTCTCTCTTACCCTTTCTCTGTCTCTCTCTCACCCTTTCTATGTCTCTCTCTTACCCTTTCTGTCTCTCTCTCTCGCCCTTTCTATGTCTCTCTCTCTCACCCTTTCTCTGTCTCTCTCTCTTACCCTTTCTCTGTCTCTCTCTCTTACCCTTTCTCTGCTCTCTCTCTCTTACCCTTTCTCTGTCTCTCTCTCTTACCCTTTCTCTGTCTCTCTCTCTCTTACCCTTTCTGTCTCTCTCTCTCTTACCCTTTCTGTCTCTCTCTCTTACCCTTTTTGTCTCTCTCTCTTACCCTTTCTCTGTCTCTCTCTCTTACCCTTTCTCTGTCTCTCTCTCTCTTACCCTTTCTCTGTCTCTCTCTCTCACCGTTTCTCTGCTCTCTCTCACCCTTTCTGTCTCTCTCTTTCTTACCCTTTCTGTCTCTCTCTCTTACCCTTTCTGTCTCTCTCTCTTACCCTTTCTGTCTCTCTCTCTTACCCTTTCTGTCTCTCTCTCTTACCCTTTCTCTGTCTCTCTCTCTCTTACCCTTTCTGTCTCTCTCTCTTACCCTTTCTGTCTCTCTCTCTTACCCTTTCTCTGTCTCTCTCTCTCTTACCCTTTCTCTGTCTCTCTCTCTCTTACCCTTTCTGTCTCTCTCTCTTACCCTTTCTGTCTCTCTCTCTTACCCTTTCTCTGTCTCTCTCTCTCTTACCCTTTCTCTGCTCTCTCTCTCTTACCCTTTCTATGTCTCTCTCTCTTACTCTTTCTATGTCTCTCTCTCTTACTCTTTCTATGTCTCTCTCTCTCTCTCTTACCCTTTCTCTGCTATCTCTCTTACCCTTTCTCTGTCTCTCTCTCTTACCCTTTCTCTGTCTCTCTCTCTTACCCTTTCTCTGTCTCTCTCTCTTACCCTTTCTCTGCTCTCTCTCTCTTACCCTTTCTCTGTCTCTCTCTCTTACCCTTTCTCTGTCTCTCTCTCTTACCCTTTCTGTCTCTCTCTCTTACCCTTTCTGTCTCTCTCTCTTACCCTTTCTCTGTCTCTCTCTCTTACCCTTTCTCTGTCTCTCTCTCTCTTACCCTTTCTCTGTCTCTCTCTCTCTTACCCTTTCTCTGCTCTCTCTCACCCTTTCTGTCTCTCTCTTTCTTACCCTTTCTGTCTCTCTCTCTTACCCTTTCTGTCTCTCTCTCTTACCCTTTCTGTCTCTCTCTCTTACCCTTTCTGTCTCTCTCTCTTACCCTTTCTGTCTCTCTCTCTTACCCTTTCTCTGTCTCTCTCTCTCTTACCCTTTCTGTCTCTCTCTCTTACCCTTTCTGTCTCTCTCTCTTACCCTTTCTGTCTCTCTCTCTTACCCTTTCTCTGTCTCTCTCTCTCTTACCCTTTCTCTGTCTCTCTCTCTCTTACCCTTTCTGTCTCTCTCTCTTACCCTTTATGTCTCTCTCTCTTACCTTTTCTCTGTCTCTCTCTCTCTTACCCTTTCTCTGCTCTCTCTCTCTTACCCTTTCTATGTCTCTCTCTCTTACTCTTTCTATGTCTCTCTCTCTCTCTCTTACCCTTTCTCTGCTATCTCTCTTACCCTTTCTCTGTCTCTCTCTCTTACCCTTTCTGTCTCTCTCTCTTACCCTTTCTCTGTCTCTCTCTCTTACCCTTTCTCTGTCTCTCTCTCTCTTACCCTTTCTCTGTCTCTCTCTCTCTCTCTTACCCGTTCTCTCGCTCGCTCTGTTACCCTTTCTCTGTTCTCTCTCAATGTGAAATTAGGCAGTATAAATCCACTTGATCCAGCTTGGGACACTATACACTTACATTTTCTCAAATTCCTGCCTTTCCCCTCCTTACCCACAGGTGGCGCTGTACAGCATGTATGTGGCCTGTATGGCTTTCCATGCTAAAGTGAGTGACCCAGTGATTGGTGGGACCTACATGACCCTGCTGAACACTGTCACCAACCTGGGGGGAAACTGGCCCTCCACCCTGGCACTGTGGATGGTTGACCCACTCACCTCTAAGGAGTGCCAGGGAGCTGCTGGGCAGAATTGTGGCTCCCCAGAGGAGACGGGGGTAAGTGGGAGAGAGAATTACCTGACCGTTATCCCATTGTAATGTCGTAGTCCATTGAATAGCTATTATGTGAATTCTGTGGAAACACTTCTCCCCCCCCCCCCTACAGATGTGTGTTAAGGAGGGCGGTCTGTGTGTGACGTCGTTGGATGGTTACTATGTGGAGTCGGTGGTGTGTGTGGTGATAGGACTAGCGTGGTGGGTGTGGCTAGGGAAGAGGATGAGAAGGCTACAGGACCAGAACCCTGCAGCGTGGAGGTGCAGGATCGGCCAATGACATTCACCCAGCTCCTGACCTGCACAACCCCTTCCTCACCCCAGCAAGGCCCATCACCAGACTGCTACAGTCTGATATAAAAGCTTCTGTCAGCAGCCTCTGACCCTGGCACGAACCTCACTGGAAATCATCTGTTCCTCTCTCTTTTCTCATTTCTGTTTGTCTGTCTTCCTCTGACTCTCTTTATTTATCTTGTCTGTCTCTGTGTCTCTCTCCTCTTCTCTCTCTCTCTCTCTCTCTCTCTCTCTCTCTCTCTCTCTCTCTCTCTCCTCTTTTCTCTCTCCTCTTTTCTCTCTCTCCTCTTTTCTCTCTCTCCTCTTTTCTCGCTCTCCTCTTTTCTCTCTCCTCTTTTCTCTCTCCTCTCTTCTCTCTCATTTTCTCTCTCCTCTTCTCTCTCTCTCTCCTCTTTTCTCTCTCTTTTCTCTCTCTCCTCTCCTTCTCTCTCTCCTCTTCTCTCTCTCATCTTCTCTCCTCTTTTCTCTCTCTCCTCTTTTCTCTCTCTCCTCTTTTCTGTCCTCTCCTCTCTCTCCTCTTCTCTCTCTCTTCTTCTCTCTCCTCAGTGTCCCTCTTTCCCCCCCCTCCCTTCTTCCCATCCTTTTCAGCTTAGTGTATAGATCATCCTTCAGCACTCTTTCTTTCTTTGAGTTAACTGTAACTGTTGTGCGGCCACCACAAGACTATGGCCCATAACGGTCAATACCCATAACGGTCAATACCCATAGCGGTCAATACCCATAACGGTCAATACCCACACACACTCTTGTAGAGCCAAGGGTTTTGTTTCTCCTTGCACCAAACATCACGTCCTCGCCATGGCTTCTGTGGCTGCCGCTTCAACCATTTCCCATTGGAAACAAAAGAAGGAACTATTCTTCTTGCTAGGAATATTTACAGTAGACATTTACTCCAGGAAGTAGCTGCACTTTCTTCTCAATCCACATTGTCTGCTACTTAAACTATTTAACTTTCTGTCACTGTTATTTGTGCCTTGCTCTGTTCTTCAAAGACTCTGATTATAAAGTTTGTGTCTGATATTTGAAAAGGCATTCATTGGGCCCCCCGAGTGGCGCAGCGGTCTAAGGCACTGCATTGCAGTGCTAGAGGCGTCACTACAGACCCAGGTTCGATCCCAGGCTGTGTCACAACCGGCCGTGATCGGGAGTCCCATAGGGCGGCGCACAATTGGCCCAGCGTCATCCGGGTTAGGGGAGGGTTTGGCTCAGGGTCGTCCGGGTTAGGATGGGTTTGGCCGGTGGGGCTTTACTTGGCTCATTGTGCTCTAGCGACACCTTGTGGCGGGCCGGGCGCCTGCAGGCTGACTTGGGTCGTCAGTTGAACGCTGTTTCCTCCGACACATTGGTGCAGCTGGCTTCCGGGTGTTAAGAATATTAAGAGGTGCGGTTTGGCGGGTCATGTTTCGGAGGACGTATGACTCGACCTTCGCCTCCCGAGCCCGTTGGGGAGCTGCAGCGATGAGACGAGATCGAAATTGGAGAGAAAAAGGGGGTACAGAAATAATGAAAAGGCATTCATAATAAAACATCATAAAAAAACACATTAAATATGGATGGTTAAATATCAACATTGAGATGTACAGTGAGGGGGAAAAAGTATTTGATCCCCTGCTGATTTTGTACATTTGCCCACTGACAAAGACATGATCAGTCTATAATTTTAATGGTAGTTTTATTTGAACAGTGATAGACAGAATAACAACAATGCCCTGGCTGAGGGAAGGAGGTTCTCACCCAAGATTTGACGGTAGCCCATTCCAGCCTTGTGTAGGTCTACAATCTTGTCCCTGACATCCTTGGAGAGCTCTTTGGTCTTGGCCATGGTGGAGAGTTTGGAATCTGATTGATTGTTTGCTTTTGTGCACAGGTGTCTTTTATACAGGTCACAAGCTGAGATTAAGAGCACTCCCTTTAAGAGTGTGCTCCTAATCTCATCTCGTTATTTGTATAAAAGACACCTGGGAGCCAGAAATCTTTCTGATTGAGAGGGGGTCAAATACTTATTTCCCTCATTAAAATGCAAATCAATTTATAACATTTTTTACATGCGTTTTTCTGGATTTTTGTTGTTGTTATTCTGTCTCTCACTGTTCAAATAAACCTACCATTAAAATTATAGACTGAACATTAATTATAGACTGATCATTTCTTTGTCAGTGGGCAAATGTAAAAAATCAGCAGGGGATCAAATACTTTTTTCCCTCACTGTAAGCCAAGACCTAGTTGATAAATAGGTCAAATGTGTCTGTGTAACATGGAGTCAGAAATCACATCTGTATTCTTGATGGTAATCAATAGCCCCTTCGACAGAAATGCCTAAACTATAACAGTACTGTTTAATATACACTGAGTGTACAAAACATTAGGAACACCTTCCTAATATTGAGTTGCACCCCCCTCCCCTTTTGCCCTCAGAACAGACTCTACAAGGTGAAACTGTTGAGCTTGAAAAACCCAGCAGCGTTGCAGTTCTTGACACAAACCGGTGTGCCTGGCACCTACTACCATATCTCGTTCAAAGGCACTTAAATATTTTGTCTTGCCCATTCACCCTCTGAATGGCACACACAAAATCCATGTCTCAATTGTCTCGGCTTAAACATCCTTATTTAACCTGTCTCCTCCCCTTCATCTACACTGATTTGAAGTGGATTTAACAAGTGACATCAAGAAGGGATCATAGCTTTCACATGGTCAGTCTGTCATGTTTCTTAATGTTTTCTGAATACAACAGTATTTTCTCTAAACCAGCAATGAGAGGTCATCGGTTGTGTGAAAGGGAGAAGGCAGTAAACAGTCAAGTCCGGATCTGGGATCACCTGTATCGGTTCTGTTTGGATTGTCATAGAAAATATTTGTTTTCTGTGTGTTTGTTAATTCTCAATAGTTATTTTAAGTTGTTTTGGTGCTCTCTGCTCTAGTCCACATCAGGCTGAACAAAATAATTTGCATTGATCCATGTGTGGAACACTGATAATTCAGAATGTGTGTCTCCCTTAATTTCTGCCCCTAACCACCAGTCCAAATTCAGGTGAAAGTCAGGGTTGGGGTATAATGAGATGATCCTACATCAGGTGGTTCTCCTTTTGTGGTGGGAAAAAAGCGCACACCGAGTTTCCACACCAATGCAAAGCATACATACTTTTGTTAGCCTTGAACATGGCATATTTTAACTTATGTTCATTTTACAACTTGTGATAGTGATGCTGCTCTATGTACATGGCCTTTTATGTCTGTGTCAGTACTTTTAACGTTTATTTTAATTTTTTATATTGCCTAAACAACTCTACCTGCGTTCACTTACATATGGATCTGTTTGTATATTTATGATTTGTTTGATTTACCAAATATTTAAATGAAATGAATGTTCTTTTTTTTTGTGGTTATTTTTAGCACCATTTTTGCATGTTGGTTTGTCACAATTTCAGCAGAACATTCTTTTAAAAGAATGTTCAGCTACTGAATTTCCCATGGATACAAATCAATTGTCATGGGCTGCTGCAAACAAATCTTTGATTCCCAACACACACTATAAATGCTGACGTTAAAAGCCTGCTTGGTGTTGTTTTCCCTACCCCCTCTGAGGACAGTGTTCACATTACCTCTTTTTAAATAGAAACGCTCAGACATTACATTTACATTTTAGTTATTTTACAGACGCTCTTATCCAGAACGATTTACAGCAATGAGTGCATACATTTTCATATTTGTTCGTACTGGTCCCCCGTTGGAATTGAACCCACAACCCTGGCATTGCAAGTGCCATGTTCTACTGAGAGTGACCACCAGGGTTGCCATCCATTTCATTTCCAGTCAGTTCGGGAAGGACACTACAATTCCAATCCATTCTCTTTGGATTATTATTATAAAATTGTATTTTTTGACTGAAATT
Organism: Coregonus lavaretus; assembly: GCF_964263955.1. NCBI lineage: Eukaryota > Metazoa > Chordata > Actinopteri > Salmoniformes > Salmonidae > Coregonus > Coregonus lavaretus. The sequence continues at coordinate 52,259 of NW_028162821.1, forward strand.
TCAATGTGATTTACCCCAACTCTGGACTGTACCCTGAGATACTTGTACACTATGCTATGAAATGTTCTGAGGAACTTTTGTACCAACATTCCCAAGATGTAATATAGAAAATATTTATAGAAATACATATATATGTAATACAATGAATATGCACTCGGTGGTTTCAAATGGTTTTGTGTCTGATAACTCCTATAGCATACTGTACTTTACATTATGAAATAGTTAATGCTTTGTGGGTGTGTGAAATCATAATAATATTTTTACGTATCTCACGCCTAATTGTTGCAATGCATATACACGATACATAACGTTCAATTTAGCTCTAGGACCAGATAATAAAACATTTACGAAAACGCCACACCAGACGGTGCTGGAGGTTTTGGGTCCACGCCACCTTCACTACCTAGTGGGCGGAGCGACTTTTGTAGTCTTTTAGACATGTCAACAACATGCCGGAGTCCAGGAGTGAGGCAGAGACAGACGAGAAAGGAGAAAAGCCTTCTAAAAACATAATTTCTGTAATTTCTCAGTTCGCTGACGATCATTTAACCTTTGTCCGGGTAAGAACCGACTGGGATACAAATTGCACATTCAAACATTGATGGGGAGGAAGTAGACGCTTCGTTCAAATGAGACAGCAGATTAGCTGTTGTTAAAATGTACTAAAGGTCCAGCTAACACATTCCAACATCTTTAGCTAACATATCTTGTTTTCTCCTCTAGAACATCAGTACTGGACTAGCAATTGCCGGGGTAATAGTAATATCAAGGAGTATTAAATTGGTAAGTAATTTAGCCTATGCATAAAAAGCCAAATGTGATGCAGGCATGTTCCTCCAGGAGGCGGTAGCGAGTCGGGTTTCACACGAACCCTGGTTAAAGGAAGACTTGGGCGAAATTCTCTCTCTGGCCAATGTCAAGGGAATTCTCTTAACGATATCGACATATTGTGGCGTTTTAACCAGACGAGATGAGCCCTTCCCCCTTATTCAATGAAATGCCAGATGGCTGTTCTGCGTAGGTTATAAGGTCAGGATCAATTTAGGATGGCAGTTGATGAGCTGTTTGCCTAATGTGTTGTTTATCCTAGTTGATGTTGTTTAGATAGTCAGCCTAACAGCCTTTTCTTCTTAACCAGATCATCAACTTCCATCCCTTGGCTTTAGAAAGGTCGTTTTGTTTAGCTAATAGAATTATCTGTCGTTTTGTTTAGCTAGTAGAATGATCTGTCGTTTTGTTTAGCAGTAACCAAAAGGTCGCTGGTTCTAATCTCCGAGCCGACTAGGTGAAACATCTGTCGATGTGCCCTTGAGCAAGGCACTTAACCCTAATTGCTCATGTAAGTCGCTCTGGATAAGAGCGTCTGCTAAATGACTAAAAAATAAATAAAACATTTATTTAAAAAAATACTAATAGAATGATCTGTCGTTTTGTTTAGCTAATAGAATGATCTGTCGTTTTGTTGAGCTAATAGAATGATCTGTTTTGTTTAGGTAATAGAATGATCTGTTGTTTTGTTTAGCTAATATACTGAACAAAAAATATAAACACATGTAAAGTGATGGCCCCATGTTTCATGAGCTGAAATAAAAGATCCCAGAAATGTTCTATATACACAAAAAGCTTATTTCTCTAATTTTGTGCACAAATTTGTTTACATCCCTGTTAGTGAACATTTCTCCTTTGCCAAGATAACCCATCCACCTGACAGGTGTAGCATATCAAGAAGCTGATTAAACAGTGTGATCATTACACAGGGTGCACCTTGTGCTGGGGACAATAAAAGGCCACTCTAAAATGTGCAGTTTTGTCACACAACACAATGCAATAGATGTGTCAAGTTTTGAGGGAGTGTGCAATTGGCATGCTGACTGCAGGAATGTCCACCGGAGCTGTTGCCAGATAATTTAATGTTCATGTCTCTACCGTAAGCCGACTCCAATGTTGTTTTAGAGAATTTGGCAGTACGTCCAACCGGCCTCACAACAGCAGACATTTACATTTACGTCATTTAGCAGACGCTCTTATCCAGAGCGACTTACAAATTGGTGCATTCAATTTATGAGCGGGAACTGTGCTTCCGTAGAGATAGGGGGGCTAGCAGGCCAGAGGTGGATGAACATTGTGCCCTCGTTTGGGTGTAGGGTCTGATCAGAGCCTGAAGGTAAGGAGGTGCCGTTCCCCTCACAGCTCCGTAGGCAAACACCATGGTTTTGTAGTAGATGCGAGCCTCAATTGGAAGCCATTGGAGTGTGCAGAGGAGCGGGGTGACATGAGAGAACTTGGGAAGGTTGAACACCAGACCATGTGTAACCACGCCAGCCCAGGACCTCCAAATCCGTCTTAGTCACCAGCCACCCGGACAGCTGATGAAACAGGAGTATTTCTGTCTGTAATAAAGCCCTTTTGTGGGGAAAAACGGATTCTGATTGGCTGGACCAGCTGTCCCTGTCCAGTCATGTGAAATCCATAGTTTAATTGACTAATTTCCTTATATGAACTGTAACTCAGTAAAATCGTTGAAATTGTTGCATATTGCGTTTTATATTTTTTTTCAGAATGATCTGTGGTTTTGTTTACCCAATAGAATGCTAGTAGCAGTTCCAATTCTGTGTTGCCAAAACAATATTTCATGGTGACTTAGGAAGGTTCAGTGTAACTGATTACAACACATTGTACTTACAACAGTTATTCCCATTATGAATGCTTTTCTAACAAGGTCTTTCATGTCTCACCACCCTCGTCAGATGACTAGGTTCGGCGTAGCCTCTGAGATCCCAGCACGGTTCATAGAGAACAATGTGAGCCTCAGAGGGAGGGTCCAGACCATCACAGAGAGAGCCCTGGAAGTGGAGCACGTCCCCATCTACATCCCTCTGCTCTCCCCCCTGCTGGCTAAAGGTACCTCCATCTACATCCCTCTCCTCTCCCCCCTCTCCTCTCCCCCCTGCTGACTAAAGGTACCTCCATCTACATCTCTCTCCTTTCCCCCCTGCTGGCTAAATGTACCCCCATCTCTCTCCTCCCCCCCTGCTGGCTAAACATACCTCCATCTACATCTCTCTCCTCTCCCCCCTGCTGGCTAAAGGTACCTCCATCTACATCCCTCTCCTCTCCCCCTGCTGGCTAAATGTACCTCCATCTACATCTCTCTCCTCTCCCCCCTGCTGGCTAAACATACCCCCATTTACATCTCTCTCCTCTCCTCCCTGCTGACTAAAGGTACCCCCATCTACATCCCTCTCCTCTCCCCCTGCTGACTAAAGGTACCCCCACCTACATCCCTCTCCTCTGCCCCTGCTGGCTAAATGTACCTCCATCTACATCCCTCTCCTCTCCCCCTGCTGGCTAAATGTACCTCCATCTACATCTCTCTCCTCTCCCCCCTGCTGGCTAAATGTACCTCCATCTACATCCCTCTCCTCTCCCCCTGCTGGCTAAATGTACCTCCATCTACATCTCTCTCCTCTCCCCCCTGCTGGCTAAACATACCCCCATTTACATCTCTCTCCTCTCCCCCCTGCTGGCTAAAGGTACCCCCATCTACATCCCTCTCCTCCCCCCCTGCTAGCTAAACATACCCCCATTTACATCCCTCTCCTCTCCCCCTGCTGACTAAAGGTACCCCCACCTACATCCCTCTCCTCTCCCCCTGCTGACTAAAGGTACCCCCACCTACACCCCTCTCCTCTGCCCCTGCTGGCTAAATGTACCTCCATCTACATCCCTCTCCTCTCCCCCTGCTGGCTAAATGTACCTCCATCTACATCCCTCTCCTCTCCCCCTGCTGGCTAAACATACCCCCATTTACATCCCTCTCCTCTCCTCCCTGCTGACTAAATGTACCCCCATCTCTCTCCTCCCCCCCTGCTGGCTAAACATACCTCCATCTACATCCCTCTCCTCTCCCCCCTGCTGGCTAAACGTACCCCCATCTACACCCCACTCCTCTGCCCCCTGCTGGCTAAACGTACCCCCATCTACACCCCTCTCCTCTGCCCCTGCTGGCTAAACGTATGGAAGAATGAATGGGTTCACATCCCCTTCAACTTTCCCAACACACACAGACACACAAAGCCCACAGGGTAACGGTCAATCACACTGTAGTAACAAGGATTAAGATTCAACTCCCAGCTGTTGGAAAGCCTGATCATTCACACAGCTGTCCCCAATGAGTCATTTGTGTGTTTACTAATCCCAAGCCGTTGGACACATCCAAACAGATCAATTACTTAGTGGCTATTAGAGCGTCATAACTGTGTCAGCCGTAGACCATCTGCTGCGCTCTTTAACATAACTGTGTCAGCCATATACCATCTGCTGCGCTCTTTAACATAACTGTGTCAGCCATAGACCGCCTGCTGCACTCTTTAACATATCTGAGTCAGCCATAGACCATCTGCTGCTCTCTTTAACATAACTGAGTCAGCCATAGACCATCTGCTGCTCTCTTTAACATATCTGAGTCAGCCATAAACCATCTGCTGCTCTCTTTAACATAACTGAGTCAGCCATAGACCATCTGCTGCTCTATTTAACATAACTGTGTCAGCCATAGACCATCTGCTGCTCTCTTTAACATAACTATGTCAGCCAAATACCATCTGCTGCTCTCTTTAACATAACTATGTCAGCCATAGACCATTTGCTGCTCTCTTTAACATAACTGTGTCAGCCATATACCGCCTGCTCTCTTTAACATAACTGAGTCAGCCATAGACCATCTGCTGCTCTCTTTAACATAACTGTGTCAGCCATATACCGCCTGCTCTCTTTAACATAACTGAGTCAGCCATAGACCATCTGCTGCTCTCTTTAACATAACCGAGTCAGCCATAGACCATCTTCTGCTCTCTTTAACATAACTTTGTCAGCCATAGACCATCTGCTGCTCTCTTTAACATAACTGAGTCAGCCATAGACCATCTACTGCTCTCTTTAACATAACTGAGTCAGCCATAAACCATCTGCTGCTCTCTTTAACATAACCGAGTCAGCCATAGACCATCTTCTGCTCTCTTTAACATAACTTTGTCAGCCATAGACCATCTGCTGCTCTCTTTAACATAACTGAGTCAGCCATAGACCATCTGCTGCTCTATTTAACATAACTGTGTCAGCCATAGACCATCTGCTGCTCTCTTTAACATAACTGTGTCAGCCATAGACCATCTGCTGCTCTCTTTAACATAACTGTGTCAGCCATAGACCATCTGCTTCTCTCTTTAACATAACTGAGTCAGCCATAGACCATCTGCTGCTCTCTTTAACATAACTGTGTCAGCCATAGACCATCTGCTCTCTTTAACATAACTGTGTCAACCATACACCATCTGCTCTCTTTAACATATCTGTGTCAGCCATAGACCATCTGCTGCTCTCTTTAATATATCTGAGTCAACCATAGACCATCTGCTGCTCTCTTTAACATATCTGTGTCAGCCATAGACCATCTGCTGCTCTCTTTAACATATCTGTGTCAGCCATAGACCATCTGCTGCTGTCTTTAACATATCTGTGTCAGCCATAGACCATCTGCTGCTGTCTTTAACATATCTGTGTCAACCATAGACCGTCTGCTCTCTTTAACTATGCTGTTGGATTTAGTGGAAGGGAAGGTTGGCTTTGATATTTGCTGAAGTATTGTAGTCAACCTAATGGTTAGCCTCTCCTGTAGAGACAGTTTTCTATATTTTCCTAAAACCAAAGTAAATGCTACTTTAATCCAATTCATTTGATTTGATAGGTATTGGATCATGGCTTGATGTCTGATGAAGGTCATTGTGACTGAAACACGACATCTTTTTCACCTTTATCTAATTAAGACCAACATTTTTTTGTAAAAATTGAGTGAGTTTCATGCCTTCTGCCCGCATTCAGAGGCACCGGACCGTACACATTTACAAGATGTAGTTTAGCTCCCTACATCGGACTGAGTTAGCATAGTAAAGCCTGTTAGAGAAGAGGCTAGCTGCAGTATTAAGTTATGGTTCTTCCCTGCAGTCAAACTGAGGGTATTAGATTCTCTTTCAGCTCCATCCGTGGCCAGGGAGATTCTCTTACTAAGCTCTTCTCTAGTTACAGAGATTAGAAGTGTCTCTCTCTATAGCTCTGTCTCTTTGAGTTCCTGTTGTTTTACGACACAGGCTTGACCTCTGGCCACAGTTTTTTTGTTGTTGCGTGTATTCGCTTGCCTGTGCCTTTAGTAATACAGTATATCTACTGCTGTAGTTGGACAGCTTTCCATAGTGCATGTCTGCTGCTATATCTTCCAACAGTCTGTCTTTCTGTTTGTTCTTTCAGTTGGTCAGGATCTTCACTGTGCCACCTTCAGGTTTATGCAGTGGACCACAGCCATAGTTCAACATCCAGGTCCACTCTACAGGGGTCAAGAGGTCAGGTGGACTGTATGTGTGTCTCACCTGGGCAGGTCTTCTCTCCTCAGGTGGTGGTGGTGTGTTTCCCCTGGCTGTGCGCCTGGCGGGGGTGGAGCTGACCCCAGAGGGGAGGGCGTGGCTTGAGCAGCACCTGAGCCCGGCCCAGACGGTGTGGCTCAAACTGGTCAGCAGAGAGGAGGAGACACTGCACTGTCTGGTGTCTGTTAGAAGGGTCAGTTACTGTCTGTCTGTTAGAAGGGTCAGTTACTGTCTGTCTGTTAGCAGGGTCAGTTACTGTCTGTCTGTTAGCAGGGTCAGTTACTGTCTGTCTGTTAGCAGGGTCAGTTACTGTCTGTCTGTTAGCAGGGTCAGTTACTGTCTGTCTGTTAGCAGGGTCAGTTACTGTCTGTCTGTTAGAAGGGTCAGTTACTGTCTGTCTGTTAGCAGGGTCAGTTACTGTCTGTTAGCAAGGTCAGTTACTGTCTGTTTGTTAGAAGGGTCAGTTACTGTCTGTCTGTTAGCAGGGTCAGTTACTGTCTGTTAGAAGGGTCAGTTACTGTCTGTCTGTTAGCAGGGTCAGTTACTGTCTGTCTGTTAGCAGGGTCAGTTACTGTCTGTCTGTTAGCAGGGTCAGTTACTGTCTGTCTGTTAGCAGGGTCAGTTACTGTCTGTCTGTTAGCAGGGTCAGTTACTGTCTGTTAGAAGGGTCAGTTACTGTCTGTCTGTTAGCAGGGTCAGTTACTGTCTGTCTGTTAGAAGGGTCAGTTACTGTCTGTTAGAAGGGTCAGTTACTGTCTGTCTGTTAGCAGGGTCAGTTACTGTCTGTCTGTTAGCAGGGTCAGTTACTGTCTGTCTGTTAGCAGGGTCAGTTACTGTCTGTCTGTTAGCAGGGTCAGTTACTGTCTGTTTGTTAGCAGGGTCAGTTACTGTCTGTCTGTTAGCAGGGTCAGTTACTGTCTTTCTGTTAGCAGGGTCAGTTACTGTCTGTCTGTTAGCAGGGTCAGTTACTGTCTGTCTGTTAGCAGGGTCAGGTACTGTCTGTCTGTTAGCAGGGTCAGTTACTGTCTGTCTGTTAGCAGGGTCAGTTACTGTCTGTCTGTTAGCAGGGTCAGTTACTGTCTGTCTGTTAGCAGGGTCAGTTACTGTCTGTCTGTTAGAAGGGTCAGTTACTGTCTGTCTGTTAGCAGGGTCAGTTACTGTCTGTTAGCAGGGTCAGTTACTGTCTGTTTGTTAGAAGGGTCAGTTACTGTCTGTCTGTTAGCAGGGTCAGTTACTGTCTGTCTGTTAGAAGGGTCAGTTACTGTCTGTTAGAAGGGTCAGTTACTGTCTGTCTGTTAGCAGGGTCAGTTACTGTCTGTCTGTTAGCAGGGTCAGTTACTGTCTGTCTGTTAGCAGGGTCAGTTACTGTCTGTCTGTTAGCAGGGTCAGTTACTGTCTGTCTGTTAGAAGGGTCAGTTACTGTCTGTTAGAAGGGTCCGTTACTGTCTGTCTGTTAGAAGGGTCAGTTACTGTCTGTTAGAAGGGTCAGTTACTGTCTGTCTGTTAGAAGGGTCAGGTACTGTCTGTCTGTTAGCAGGGTCAGTTACTGTCTGTCTGTTAGCAGGGTCAGTTACTGTCTGTCTGTTAGCAGGGTCAGTTACTGTCTGTCTGTTAGCAGGGTCAGTTACTGTCTGTCTGTTAGAAGGGTCAGTTACTGTCTGTCTGTTAGAAGGGTCAGTTACTGTCTGTCTGTTAGCAGGGTCAGTTACTGTCTGTCTGTTAGCAGGGTCAGTTACTGTCTGTCTGTTAGCAGGGTCAGTTACTGTCTGTCTGTTAGAAGGGTCAGTTACTGTCTGTCTGTTAGAAGGGTCAGTTACTGTCTGTCTGTTAGCAGGGTCAGTTACTGTCTGTCTGTTAGCAGGGTCAGTTACTGTCTGTCTGTTAGAAGGGTCAGTTACTGTCTGTCTGTTAGCAGGGTCAGTTACTGTCTGTCTGTTAGCAGGGTCAGTTACTGTCTGTCTGTTAGCAGGGTCAGTTACTGTCTGTCTGTTAGCAGGGTCAGTTACTGTCTGTCTGTTAGCAGGGTCAGTTACTGTCTGTCTGTTAGAAGGGTCAGTTACTGTCTGTCTGTTAGCAGGGTCAGTTACTGTCTGTCTGTTAGCAGGGTCAGTTACTGTCTGTCTGTTAGAAGGGTCAGTTACTGTCTGTCTGTTAGCAGGGTCAGTTACTGTCTGTCTGTTAGCAGGGTCAGTTACTGTCTGTCTGTTAGCAGGGTCAGTTACTGTCTGTTAGAAGGGTCAGTTACTGTCTGTCTGTTAGCAGGGTCAGTTACTGTCTGTCTGTTAGAAGGGTCAGTTACTGTCTGTTAGAAGGGTCAGTTACTGTCTGTCTGTTAGCAGGGTCAGTTACTGTCTGTCTGTTAGAAGGGTCAGTTACTGTCTGTCTGTTAGCAGGGTCAGTTACTGTCTGTCTGTTAGCAGGGTCAGTTACTGTCTGTCTGTTAGAAGGGTCAGTTACTGTCTGTCTGTTAGCAGGGTCAGTTACTGTCTGTCTATTAGCAGGGTCAGTTACTGTCTGTCTGTTAGCAGGGTCAGTCACTGTCTGTCTGTTAGAAGGGTCAGTTACTGTCTGTCTGTTAGCAGGGTCAGTTACTGTCTGTCTGTTAGCAGGGTCAGTTACTGTCTGTCTGTTAGCAGGGTCAGTTACTGTCTGTCTGTTAGAAGGGTCAGTTACTGTCTGTCTGTTAGCAGGGTCAGTTACTGTCTGTCTGTTAGCAGGGTCAGTTACTGTCTGTCTGTTAGCAGGGTCAGTTACTGTCTGTCTGTTAGCAGGGTCAGTTACTGTCTGTCTGTTAGAAGGGTCAGTTACTGTCTGTCTGTTAGCAGGGTCAGTTACTGTCTGTCTGTTAGCAGGGTCAGTTACTGTCTGTCTGTTAGCAGGGTCAGTTACTGTCTGTCTGTTAGCAGGGTCAGTTACTGTCTGTCTGTTAGCAGGGTCAGTTACTGTCTGTCTGTTAGCAGGGTCAGTTACTGTCTGTCTGTTAGCAGGGTCAGTTACTATCTGTCTGTTAGCAGGGTCAGTTACTGTCTGTCTGTTAGCAGGGTCAGTTACTGTCAGTCTGTTAGCGGGGTCAGTTACTGTCTGTCTGTTAGCAGGGTCAGTTACTGTCTGTCTGTTAGAAGGGTCAGTTACTGTCTGTCTGTTAGCAGGGTCAGTTACTGTATGTCTGTTAGCAGGGTCAGTTACTGTCTGTCTGTTAGCAGGGTCAGTTACTCTCTGTCTGTTAGCAGGGTTAGTTACTGTCTGTCTGTTAGCAGGGTCAGTTACTGTCTGTTAGAAGGGTCCGTTACTGTCTGTCTGTTAGCAGGGTCAGTTACTGTCTGTCTGTTAGCAGGGTCAGTTGCTTTCTGTTAGAAGGGTCCGTTACTGTCTGTCTGTTATCAGGGTCAGTTACTGTCTGTTATCAGGGTCAGTTACTGTCTGTCTGTTAGCAGGGTCAGTTACTGTCTGTCTGTTAGCAGGGTCAGTTACTGTCTGTCTGTTAGCAGGGTCAGTTACTGTCTGTCTGTTAGCAGGGTCAGTTGCTTTCTGTTAGAAGGGTCCGTTACTGTCTGTCTGTTATCAGGGTCAGTTACTGTCTGTTATCAGGGTCAGTTACTGTCTGTCTGTTAGCAGGGTCAGTTACTGTCTGTCTGTTAGCAGGGTCAGTTACTGTCTGTTAGAAGGGTCTGTTACTGTCTGTCTGTTAGCAGGGTCAGTTACTGTCTGTGTATGTTAACAGGTACAGTTACTGTCTATGTCTGTTAACAGGGTCAGTTACTGTCTTTGTCTGTTAGCAGGTCAGTAAGGCTGCAAATGAGCAATTAGTGTAAAAAAGATCAGAATTGGACTGCCTGTGTAAATGCAGCCTTACTGTCTGTGTCTGTGATTGGAGGAACATTAGTTAGTTACTGACTCTCTGGTATCTTCAGGACACTGTTACTCTTTATGACTGTATTAATTAACTGAATGTTGGAAGACAATGAAACCTACAGATAAGTGTTATTAACCTCCCTCTGTCTCTCTCCCCCAGGGGTCACTGAGGAGTCTGTGTCTGAATGACGAGGTGTTGAGGTTGGGTCTGGCACGCACCGTCCCAGTCTCTGGACTCCACCCCCAGTCCCGTCTCTACCTGCGGCTCCACCAACGGCTGCTCAGGGCAGAGGTCAAGGCCGAGCGGAAGGGGCGGGGCATGTGGAAAGAGGACAGCCTATGGGAAAGGACCTCACAGGCTGTCAGGGAGAACTCACTGGTCAGACTGATCAGGAGGATCTTCAAGTGGACATGATTGGTTGATTGACTGACTGACTGATTGGTTGACTGACTGACTGATTGATTGGTTGATTGACTGACTGACTGACTGAATGATTGGTTGATTGACTGACTGACTGGTTGATTGACTGACTGACTGATTTGGTTGATTCAAGTGGGCTTGAAAGGAAGTTTATGAATGTAGCAAGGTTCAAGCCACGTCCACCTGGGAAAACAGCTCTGCCATCATTTGTCTGTTTTTGAGAAGTGGGCCATCTATTTGTCAACTAATTGCCACTTCACCGATTGCTGTCAAAATAGAAACTGATAATATTCATACGATTACCCGTGCAAACCATCTTTTCTCCTGTACTTTAATGTCGGGTAAAAATGTGAAACGATGTCTCAAAAAGATGGGGGTTACATGGGGTTGACCCACGTGTCTATCAAAGTTGATATGTCGATGGGGATTAAACGCACTGACACGGCAACTACATGACCAGAGAGCATAGAAAATGGTCTAATTACAGGAAGTGTTCTTTGTGGGATAGAAATGTGTGGATGTTTGATTAGATAATGTAAACAAACTCGTTAGTCAAAAGAAAGGCGACACGAAAAATCCACATATCTAGGTCAATCGCGCAATTTTTTATCTTTCCCCTATTGTGAAATAAATATGCATATACAGTATATTGACATTCACAACAGGTGGGTGCTATTTTGGTACAAAACATTTTCGTCTTGTGTTTAGTATTCTACAAGACATCAATCATGAACTGTGGGTTTTCTAGCATGAACTGCACGTTTCAAGCCTTGCCACAACATCTCAATTGGGATTAGGTCTGGACTTTGACTAGGCCATTCCAAAACTAGAAATGTGTTGCTTTTTAGCCATTTTCATGTAGACTTGATTGCGTGTTTTGGGTCATTGTCTTGCTGCATGACCCAGCTGTGCTTCATCTTCAGCTCACAGACGGATGGCCTGACATTCTCCTGTAGAATTCTCTGATACAGAGCAGAATTCATGGTTCCTTCTATTAAGGCAAGTTGTCCAGGTCCTGAGGCAGCAAAGCATCCCCAAACCATCACACCACCACCACCATGCATGACCGTTGGTATAAGGTTCTTACTGTGGAATGTGTTTGGTTTTCGCCAGGCATAATGGGATCCAAGTCAAGATGGTTTATAGCAGAAGAAAAGACATGCACATTTAGGTAAATAAATAAAATAAAAACTAATTTTCCAATGGTTGAATTTCATCTCAAGAATATCAGCAAAAGAGTTATGTGGGCATGAAAAATGTTTGGTTAAAATACTAATATAATTTTGCTGACAAAGAAAAGAGGGACAGACCGATTTGCTAAGTGTTTATAACTGAAAAGTTTGCACATATAATTTCAAATTATCCGTCTCCCATTCCTTGTTGGGCTCTTTAGTTTAGTTCTTAACAGTTATGTTCCCTTAGAGAAGTGTTTGTGTGTTAGAGAGGGGAAAAGGGGGGTTTGGATTGTCACGGCGATAGAACTGTGGGGGTCTACTGGTCTCCCCCCTACGAGATCACCGTTGCCACGGTAACACCAAATCTGAGAGGTGAAACCCTAGTTGGGCCCTTGCAAACCACAGAGGGGAGAGAGGGGGAGAGAGAGAGAGAGAGAGAGAGAGAGAGAGAGAGAGACCCCCACTGGTTGCCCTCTAGGTTACAGAGAGCTGGTAGTCCCATCCACCAAACTACCAGGTGTGAAACAGGGAAGGGACTCAGGGGGTATGCTAATTTGGTATAGAGCAGACCTAACTCACTCTATTAAATTAATCAAAACAGGAACATTTTACATTTGGTTAGAAATTCAAAAGGAAATTATCTCAACAGAGAAATATTTCCTCCTGTGTGCTACCTATATGCCCCCACTAGAATCCCCATACTTTAATGAAGACAGCTTCTCCATCCTGGAGGGGAAAATCAATCATTTCCAGACCCAGGGACATGTACTAGTCTGTGACGACCTAAATGCCAGAACTGGACAAGAACCTGACACCCTCAGCACACAGGGGGACAAACACCTACCTGGAGGTGACAGCATTCCCTCCCCCATATGCCCCCCTAGGCACAACTACGACAACATAACCAACAAAAATGGGTCACGACTCCTGCAGCTCTGTCGCACACTGGGTATGTACATAGTCAATGGTAGGCTTCGAGGGGACTCCTATGGTAGGTACACCTATAGCTCATCTCTTGGCAGTTGTACTGTAGACTACTTTATCACTGACCTTAACCCAGAGTCTCTCAGAGCGTTCACAGTCAGCCCACTGACACCCCTATCAGACCACAGCAAAATCACAGTCTACTTGAACAGAGCAATACTCAATCATGAGGCATCAAAGCCAAAGGAACTGAATAATATTAAGAAATGCTATAGATGGAAGGAAAGTAGTGTTGAAACCTACCAAAAAACAATTAGGCAACAACAAATTCAATCCATTCTAGACAACTTCCTGGACAAAACGTTCCACTGTAATAGTGAAGGTGTAAACTTGGCAGTAGAAAACCTAAACAGTATATTTGACCTCTCAGCTTCCCTATCAAATCTAAAAATCTCTAACAGAAAACCAAAGAAAAGTAACAACAGTGATAAATGGTTTGATGAAAAATGCAAAAACCTAAGACAGAAATTGAGAAACCTATCCAACCAAAAACATAGAGACCCAGAAAACCTGAGCCTACGCCTTCACTATGGTGAATCACTAAAACAATGCAGAAATACACTACGGAAAAAGAAGGAACAGCATGTCAGAAATCAGTTCAATGTAATTGAAGAATCCATAGACTAACCACTTCTGGGAAAACTGGAAAACACTAAACAAACAACAACACGAAGAGCTATCTATCCAAAGCGGAGATGTATGGGTAAACCACTTCTCCAATCTTTTTGGCCCTATAACAGAGAACAAACAGCTAAAAAATATACATGATCAAATGCAAATCTTAGAATCAACTATTAAAGACTACCAGAACCCACTGGATTCTCCAATTACATTGAATGAACTACAGGACAAAATACAAACCCTCCAACCCAAAAAGGCCTGTGGTGTTGATGGTATCCTGAATGAAATGATAAAATATACAGACCACAAATTTCAATTAGCTATACTTAAACTCTTTAACATCATCCTTAGCTCTGGCATCTTCCCCAATATTTGGAACCAAGGACTGATCACCCCAATCCACAAAAGTGGAGACAAATTTGACCCCAATAATTACCGTGGGATATGCGTCAACAGCAACCTTGGGAAAATCCTCTGCATTATCATTAACAGCAGACTAGTTCATTTCCTCAGTGAAAACAATGTACTGAGCAAATGTCAAATTGGCTTTTCACCAAATTACCGTACGACAGACCACGTATTCACCCTGCACACCCTAATTGACAAACAAACAAACCAAAACAAAGGCAAAGTCTTCTCATGCTTTGTTGATTTCAAAAAACCATTTGACTCAATTTAGCATGAGGGTCTGCTATACAAATTGATGAAAGTGGGTTTGGGGGAAAAATATACGACATTATAAAATCCATGTACACAAACAACAAGTGTGCAGTTAAAATTGGCAAAAAACACACACATTTCTTTCCACAGGGCCGTGGGGTGAGACAGGGATGCATTTTAAGCCCCACCCTCTTCAACATATATATCAACAAATTGGCGAGGGCACTAGATCAGTCTGCAGCACCCGGCCTCACCCTACTAGAATCTGAAGTAAAATGTCTTCTGTTTGCTGATGATCTGGTGCTTCTGTCACCAACCAAGGAGGGCCCACAGCAGCACCTAGATCTTCTGCACATATTCTGTCAGACCTGGGCCCTGACAGTAAATCTCAGTAAGACAAAAATAATGGTGTTCCAAAAAAGGTCCAGTTGCCAGGACCACAAATACAAATTCCATCTAGACACCGTTGCCCTAGAGCACACAAAAAACTATACATACCTCGGCCTAAACATCAGCGCCACAGGTAACTTCCACAAAGCTGTGAACGATCTGAGAGACAAGACAAGAAGGGCCTTCTATGCCATCAAAAGGAACATAAAATTTGACATACCAATTAGGATCTGGCTAAAAATACTTGAATCAGTTATAGAACCCATTGCCCTTTATGGTTGTGAGGTCTGGGGTCCGCTCACCAACCAAGAATTCACAAAATGGGACAAACACCAAATTGAGACTGCATGCAGAATTCTGCAAAAACATCCTCCGTGTACAACGTAAAACACCAAATAATGCATGCAGAGCAGAATTAGGCCAATACCCGCTAATTATCAAAATCCAGAAAAGAGCCGTTAAATTCTATAACCACTTAAAAGGAAGCGATTCCCAAACCTTCCATAACAAAGCCATCACCATTACAGAGAGATGAACTTGGAGAAGAGTCCCCTAAGTAAGCTGGTCCTGGGGCTCTGTTCACAAACACAAACAGACCCCACAGAGCCCCAGGACAACAACAACAACAACAACAACAACACAATTAGACCCAACCAAATAATGAGACAACAAAAAGAGAATTACTTGACACATTGGAAAGAACAAACAAAAAAACAGAGCAAACTGGAATGCTATCTGGCCCTAAACAGAGAGTACACAGTGGCAGAATACCTGACCACTGTGACTGACCCAAACTTAAGGAAAGCTTTGACTATGTACAGACTCAGTGAGCATAGCATTGCTATTGAGAAAGGCCGCCGTAGGCCCACAAAATGCCCACAAAATGAGGTGGAAACTGAGCTGCACTTCCTAACCTCCTGCCAAATGTATGAC
The DNA here is from genome assembly GCF_964263955.1 of Coregonus lavaretus. Taxonomy (NCBI): domain Eukaryota; kingdom Metazoa; phylum Chordata; class Actinopteri; order Salmoniformes; family Salmonidae; genus Coregonus; species Coregonus lavaretus. Next base: position 67,711 of record NW_028162821.1, read on the forward strand.
CATATTAGAGACACATATTTCCCTCAGATTACAGCGATCCACAAAGAATTCGAAAACAAACCCAATTTTGATAAACTCCCTTATCTACTGGGTGAAAAACCACAGTGTGCCATCACAGCTGCAATATTTGTGACCTGTTGCCACAAGAAAAGGGCAACCAGTGAAGAACAAACACCATTGTAAATACAACCCATATATATGTTTATTTATTTTCCCATTTGTACTTTAACTATTTGCACATTGTTACAACACTGTATATATACATAATATGACATTTGAAATGTCTTTATTCTTTTGAAACTTCTGAGTGTAATGTTTACTGTTAATATTTATTGTTTATTTCACTTTTGTTTACTATCTACTTCACTTGCTTTGGCAATGTTAACATACGTTTCCCATGCCAATAAAGCCCTTAAATTGAAATTGAATTGAGAGAGAGAGAGAGACAGGGAGAGAGACAGAGGGAGAGAGAGACAGGGAGAGAGAGACGGAGGGACAGGGAGAGAGAGACGGAGGGACAGGGAGAGAGAGACGGAGAGAGTCGGAGAGACAGGGAGAAGGGGTGTTGAAGAGCTCATAAAAGGGCTCTTTAGAGCTAACATGACTCAGACGTTAGAGAACTACAGTGGGGAGAACAAGTATTTGATACACTGCCGATTTTGCAGGTTTTCCTACTTACAAAGCATGTAGAGGTCTGTAATTTATATCATAGGTACACTTCAACTGTGAGAGACGGAATCTAAAACAAAAATCCAGAAAATCAGATTGTATGATTTTTAAGTAATTAATTTGCATTTTATTGCATGACATAAGTATTTGATCACCTACCAACCAGTAAGAATTCCGGCTCTCACAGACCGGTTAGTTTTTCTTTAAGAAGCCCTCCTGTTCTCCACTCATTACCTGTATTAACAGCACCTGTTTGAACTCGTTACCTGTATAAAAGACACCTGTCCAAACACTCAATCAAACAGACTCCAACCTCTCCACAATGGCCAAGACCAGAGAGCTGTGTAAGGACATCAGGGATAAAATTGTAGACCTGCACAAGGCTGGGATGGGCTACAGGATAATAGGCAAGCAGCTTGGTGAGAAGGCAACAACTGTTGGCGCAATTATTAGAAAATGGAAGAAGTTCAAGATGACGGTCAATCACCCTCGGTCTGGGGCTCCATGCAAGATCTCACCTCGTGGGGCATCAATGATCATGAGGAAGGTGAGGGATCAGCCCAGAACTACATGGCAGGACCTGGTCAATGACCTGAAGAGGGAGCTGAAAGTCTGTATTGCCCAGCGACAGCCCCGAAACCTGAAGGATCTGGAGAAGGTCTGTATGGAGGAGTGGGCCAAAATCCCTGCTGCAGTGTGTGCAAACCTGGTCAAGACCTACAGGAAACGTATGTTCTCTGTAATTGCAAACAAAGGTTTCTGTACCAAATATTAAGTTCTGCTTTTCTGATGTATCAAATACTTATGTCATGCAATAAAATGCAAATTAATTACTTAAAAATCATAATGTGATTTTCTGGATTTTTGTTTTAGATTCCGTCTCTCACAGTTGAAGTGTACCTATGATAAAAATGACAGACCTCTACATGCTTTGTAAGTAGGAAAACCTGCAAAATCGGCAGTGTATCAAATACTTGTTCTCCCCACTGTAACTCAGTCTTAAAGCAGGAGGTAGAGACTAGAGGCCCGTAGACCAGGCTCTATAACCCAATGAGAGACACTGGAGCAGTCTAATACACAGAGAGATGGACGAACGAACAGAGAGGAGAGAGGATTACACATATGGCTGTGTATCTGTTCATGACTATGCTACAATGCACTTGTCTGACGATTTACTGTGTCCATGTTGATGATAGTATCTTTCCCCCATCAAATAAACTATTTGAAAGTACCACCCTTCACTCGTCATGTGCTTGGGGTGACAGTGTTAACCATGTGCTTGGGGTGACAGTGTTAACCATGTGCTTGGGGTGACAGTGTTAACCACATGCTTGGGGTGACAGTGTTAGTGTCATGTGAATTTCTATCTCTAATTCACCCTAAGCTTGAATCATTACCAGAGGTTGTAAGGCTCTGGTTTTAATCATCAATGATTCAAGGTCCACAACTCACAAGTCTTATCTGTATTTTTATTCATGGCGAGAGCTCTGGGGCCAAAAACACAAACATACTGTTTTTATACCCCTTGACAAACAAAGGCACTATGCTCCTCCCACCTTTAGGTGGCTTTCTTAAACAGTTCCCGCCTTCCCCCTTGAATGGTTAGTAACGCCCCTTCTGTTAGTGGGTTGACACTACATGATAATTCTAACATTTATACTGTGTTTGGGGTGAAATTCTTTAGTCATTATTCTTAAAATCCAAATTAATCTAACAATCCACCCCTTTGACTAAATATTCCCACATTCAGGATAAATGTATTTTACAAGCATGATTAATCTCAGAGATCACATTAGAACTAATAAACATTTCATCCAATTGCGGTCTTTCAGGGTCCAAATCCTCGTCATCCACCAAGCCTGGAGGATCGTTTTTCACATTCCCCTGGTCAGAGTCCGGAGTCAGTCCATCTCTCATCATTGTTTAGATACTGCATTTCACCAACGCCTGACTCACCAATCCTCGGACACAGGGAACAAGACAACAACCACATAATACAAGAATACCCATACAAACACTGATCGCTCCTAAGATGGTGGCTGCTAGGGTTTTCCATTTACCAAATATTTCATCAAACCACCCTATCCACAATGTACTAACTTCTGAGTTCAGTTCATCCTTCACTTAGTGCAGTTAATTCTGTAAGAGCTCTGGTGACTGTCCCATCCGGTGTGGTGTTGTTAGGGATAAATATGCAACAATGGCTTATCTTTCTATAGACACCGGCCCTTTCTGCCTGATCTAGAACCAACCTCTACTAAGTTATGAGCGGGATGGCGGATAATCGCTCAGAGATCCCCTTACTGCATCTCTAGTCTTGTCAATAAATCGCTGTTGGTTGTAATAGATATAATTTATCCAATCCATATTTTTGTTTGTCCCCCACCAGAAAAATGTTGTAGTAAAACTCTCCCATATTTGATTTATAGCTTTGTATTCGTCTGGAACACCCCTGGGGATGCCTATACCATCTATCCAAATTGGGCTATTTCCTTCCTGACTTATTTATTTTTCTCCTAATTATTCTTCCTGTCACTGGTCTTTGATGACCAATTCTTACAGGTTGGACCAACAATACTGGTGCACAAGTACCCACCCATCCCTCTGGTAATGTCTGCCGAATGCTCCCTTTTTTAGTGCATGCCCATCACACATCAGTCAAAGGGATGGTTAGGTTCCTAATTTTTTTTCCCTTCCTTCCTTATCTAAATCAGTCACATTAATTATCTCCTTACAGCCATCAAAATCACCCAAGTTACGGGTGCCATTTCTATGTCTGTAACACTGGTATTCGCCAGGAGTTAAAGTGAATCTAGGTGGGCTGGCCGAGTATGTCAATTTTGCCAGCCCAATCCCTGTGCAATTTGGCTCTTTTTGATTGGACCCCAGGTCTAATACACAGGGAAACATTGCCTTTGGCATTGGGGCGGTCAACATTGGTCGCCCAATGGAGCATGCATAACAATTGGTCTCCCCCAAGGCCCTAGCGGTGTATTTCATCCACTTTAACCAGAGATTCTCATCAGGGACCCCCTCCACTTCCCCATTGTTCCATTCCTGGAGGAGAAAATCTTTCATAGTGGACGGGTTAGTCAAATTGACTCCGTCATCCCTTGACTGATTTACTCTGTCTATTGTCATCAATGGATTAATGCCAGTACCTGCTCCCTCTATCTCTTTTGACTCCATTAAATATAATCTTAGACAAGTATCCCGTCCGTATACGTCCGCGCAAGCCCAGTAAGTTCTTTTCATGTCCTCTTTAGTGACCTTTACTATCGTTACTACCATCTCCGTGGGGATGTCGTTATACCTTCTTATCCTCCATCTGGACGTCCAGCCCCCCCCCCCCCCCGTCTCATATCTCCTTCCCCCAGTATGTCTAAATACTTGAGCCCAGGAACAATCCGCTGAGGGGGCTGAACATAAATACAACGGGATCTTATAATCCCATGTTGCTTACTTATCCGCTCTGATAAGATCCCTAATCATAATTTTGAATCTTACTCCCCACCCTTCTCTGACTCCTATTTTGTAGATCACTCGCCCTTGATGGTCAGTATGTCGGGTCGCTTTCCCTTTATTTCTTAATAATGGTAAGGCCATAGCGTAATTGGTGCGAGGTGGTGGTGGATGTTGACCTACCACGACTATTGCCGAGACTATGATGCAGCTCAGGGTCACCCATATTCCCAAAAAAACCCAACCCTCTCCTGTCTTGAGTCCTTCTGCTCGGTACCACCCCATACTCACACCCTAGGAACACACTACAGTGATGATAGGTCTGGGTAGGAGATCTTCGTTGACAGAGGTGACCCCCGCACCCTGTGGCGCAGTTCCGCTCGTCAACTCTGCGTGTGCTAAGCGGTGCTTGTATGTGGTCCTACCTTCTTGCAGTGGGTAACATGGACCCAGGTTCCTCTCTCTGCTATTCGAATGGCCAAGGTGGTTACCAACATAACCTGATAGGGCCCTTCCCAACAGGCCTGCTTCCAGTTTTCCTTCTAGTGACTGGATGCTCACCAGTCACCTGGTTAGATAGTGGGTCACCTTCTCCTTTAGTACACCTGTGGGGCACAAAACCTCTGACATACGGGTGTGGTTAATAAACTATCTTCACACATGTTCAGATTAATGTAACAATTTCTGACTTCATTCTCTTTTTAGACTATCTAAAAAAAAAATTTTTTTTTTTTTTTTTAGTCCTCTCCTTCGTATATTATCTAATACAATTAGCCTCTTCCCCCCTCTTGACACATAGTTCTGCTTATGTGTCAATTTTTTCCACCTTCCTAAACATTCCCTTAGGTTATTTATCAACCAATTGCCATGCCTTTCATTTTTGATATTCTTTTGTGCTTCTTTATTGCTCCTCCCACTTCCTTTGTCTTTATGGCGGCTAAATTCGACTTTCATTCAGTTCAGAATCAATTAGTAATCCAATCAAACAATCTCTTATCTTGTAAAAACACTTATGTTTAGTTCAACCTCTGTTCTACCCAGGCTCTCCCGGGCTTGACCTGAAGACTGATTGTTGGACATGACAAGTCCATTTTTTAAGTCACCTAAGTCTTCTGTCTAGCAACAAAGAATAAAAATCTCTATGTTCATGATTAACCCAGTTATATCTAATAGCCCACCAAAAAACGTCATCATCTTTAAATCACTACCAATGTCATATCCCTCGTTACTCTCTACCATTTGGATAACATCCCTGATGTATGTATGATTTAATTGATTACCCTAACTCTGCTACATGTGATCTCATCTCAAATGATCCATTATCAATTATTTGATCCACCCCCTAGTAAATCTCTCTCCTCTTCTATCCTGGAGTTCTACCGATCCCAGCTATTTCCCCTAGTGGCCATTAAATACTCTGCTCTCGTCTGTTCCTTTTCTTACTCTGTTAGTCTCTGCTTTTCAAGCTCCAGAAACTGTTATCTCTGTCTCTCAGCCTTTTATTCTCTCCCTCTCTAACTTCCTCTGTCTCTCTAAGTCTGTCTCTGCCTCTCCTTTTTCCCGCCAACCAGAGCCACAAATCATTCTCCTTGTCCTCGACTCTCAACCCTCTCAGCTCTATCGCTACTTCCCTCCTATCATTACTGAATCAATGATAATACATTTACATTCTAGTCACCCAGCAGACGCTCCTATCCAGAGCAACCTAGTGAATACATTTTTATTATTTTAATCTTTTTTTTTTACTGGCCTCCCCCCGTGGGAATCGAACCCATAACCCTGGCGTTGCAAACACCATGCTCTATCAACCGAGCTCCATCCCTGCCGGCCATTTTCCCCCCTACCCTGGACGACACTGGGCCAATTGTGCGCCGCCCATGAGTCTCCCGGTCGCTGTCGGCTGCGACAGAGCCTGGATCCGAACCAGGATCTCTAGTGGCACAGTTAGCCCTGCGATGCAGTGCCTTAGACCACTGCGCCACTCAGGATAATAATAATTGCAATAACTATCAATAATAATTATAATAACTATTATGGATTATATTGTCCTTTTTCTGATGTTCCAATTGTAGTCTATTCATTTTAGTTTAAAATATAAAGTTATTTATAACAAATCCAGAACCCACCACAGGCTGGCGCTATTTCCCCAGCACAACAGCCAATGCCACTTGCTTCCTTGTAACGAAAATAAATTATCGTTTTAAAATTTTCCAATTATTTGTATTCCATGCCTTTCATTTTCAGTTCGCTATTCAATATATTTAACAGTTTTCTCTGATTCGGCCCCAATCAATAAAACAAATGCTTGATATTATTTATCAGCATACACTTAATGACATTCCTACCATTTGAACGATGTCCTGTCTCTCACTCCCCCCCTCTCCTGCTCCTTCCTACATTATGGGGGAGGCGCGGGAAACTTCCCTACAATTTTCCTTCTTAGGAAATAATGTCATTAGTACGTATAACATATTTTCATAGACATATCTAGAATATTACTAAAGCTATCTAATGCAACTTTTAATACACGTAAAAAAACTCTCTCTCCACCCATTCCTTTTTGAATAAGTGCGTCTTCCTAGTTCCCCCATAACCACGCCTCAAATATTTTATTTAGCATTTAACCAACCAAATACTAAGTAGTATCCGGTTATCATTCATACCCGCCGTTGAATTTCCTCATACACACATATTGTCACGGTTTCGGCCGAGACTGCTCCTCCTCCTGGTTCGGGCAGGCAAAGGCGTTCGCCGTCCCCGGAGTACTAGCTGACACCGTTGGATGTTTCGTGTGTGATTGCTTTGGTCTGTCTTGTACAACTGTGTCTGTTTGTGTGCTGATTACGTGTCCTATAAGTTCCCTGTTTTGTATTGGTTAGTTGTGTGTTGTTGTTCGCCTGTCCGTAGTGCTGCGTGTTTTGTTCTCTGTTTGTTGTTTTATTGTTTACGCATGGTTGCGTAATTGCTCGCCTCTGTTTGTCTTTTGAGGCCGTTTATTTGTATCATACCTTTTTGGATATTTTGTAAACTCTGTTGGACTGAGCTTCGGTGTCCTGCGCCTGACTTCCACACCACATACACCTCACCTCTTGACAGAACAACACACCACCATGGAGTCAGCAGGAGCAGTGGCGGCACCCAAGTCGCTGGAGGATCGGATCAGCGACCAAGACACCATGATCCGGCAACTTGGGGCCGCCATGAACGAGGTGTCCAACACGCTGCGCCGGTTGGTGACTGGGGAGGTGCCCACGCCTTCGCACACCATCCCATCACCAACGGCCAGTCCTCCTCTCTCAGCACCGGAACCCAGTGGCATTCGGCTCTCGCTCCCGAGGGCATATGACGGTTCTGCAGCCGGGTGTCAGGGATTTCTCCTGCAGGTGGAACTTTACCTGGCTACTATACACCCGGCGCCCTCGGGATACGAGAGCGTCTCCGCCCTCATCTCCTGTCTATCCGGCAAGGCGTTGGAATGGGCCAACGCCGAATGGAGGGGAATAGACGCCGCAACCATCACCTACGCGGAGTTCTCCCGCCGCTTCAGGGCTGTCTTCGATCATCCACCTGAGGGTAAAGCGGCGGGAGAGCGTCTGTTCCACCTCCGACAGGGGAAGAGGAGCGCCCAGGAGTTCGCACTGGAGTTCCGGACACTAGCAGCGGATGCGGGGTGGAATGAGAGGGCCCTCATCGACCACTACCGGTGTAGCCTACGAGAGGACGTTCGTCGTGAGCTGGCCTGCAGGGACACCAACCTGTCGTTTGACCAGTTGGTGGACATTTCCATCCGTCTAGACACACTGCTGGCTACCCGCGGACGTCCCGAGTGGGGGTCGTCCATTCCACCCTCCAGCACCTCCGAGCCGATTCCTATGGAGCTCGGGGGTGCTGGCGCTAGAGAGAGGAGGAGAGGGAACCCGAGGGGGGCCATCCCCTGCACCACCTGTGGTCGTGGAGGACACACCGCGGCCAGGTGCTGGGGAGGGTCTCCTGGGAGGGGTGACAACAGGTCACGCACTGGGGAGTCATTTCAGGTGAGTAGGCGCCCCACTTACCCAGAGCTTTCTGTTGGTCACATGAGTATTCCTGTGAGATTTCCACAGGTGGCACCTCATTCCCAGCATAAGGCGCTAGTAGATTCAGGCGCAGCTGGGAACTTTATTGATCGGGCATTTTGTGGTAGGTTAGGGATTCCCCTTCGGCCGGTAGAAGCTCCATTTCCTGTCCATGCATTAGACAGCCGGCCGTTGGGGTCGGGCCTGATCAGGGAGGTCACAGCACCACTGACGATGACGACGCAGGGGGGTCATGAGGAGATCATTCAGTTTTATCTGATTGACTCCCCTGCGTACCCAGTGGTGTTGGGACTTCCCTGGTTAAGCACCCATGATCCTACCATAGCGTGGCAACAGAGGGCTCTTATGGAGTGGTCTGCCCAGTGTGTAGGGAGATGTCTAGGTGTTTCCATAGGGGCGACCTCGGTAGAGAGTCCGAACCAAGTGCCCGCACTGCGCATTCCCCCTGAGTATGAGGATTTAGCACTCGTGTTTAGCAAATCGAGGGCAACACGGCTGCCTCCTCATAGACAGGGGGACTGTGCGATAAATCTCCAAACAGGAGCGGCTCTGCCACGGAGTCGTGTGTATCCCCTGTCTCAAGAGGAGACAGCGGCTATGGAGACTTACATAGCCGAGTCCTTGGCACAGGGATACATACGGTCCTCTACTTCTCCGGTCTCCTCGAGTTTCTTCTTTGTGAAGAAGAAGGATGGGGGATTGCGCCCGTGTATTGATTACCGTAGTCTCAATCAGATCACAGTTAAATACAGCTACCCACTTCCACTGATTGCGACGATGACGGAATCATTACGCGGAGCGCGGTTCTTCACAAAGTTGGATCTCAGGAGCGCGTATAATCTGGTGCGCATTAGGGAGGGGGATGAATGGAAAACAGCATTTAGCACCACCTCGGGTCATTACGAGTATCTCGTCATGCCATACGGGTTAATGAATGCTCCTTCAGTCTTCCAATCCTTTGTTGACAATATTTTCCGGGACATGCATGGGCAGGGTGTAGTAGTTTACATCGACGACATCCTAGTGTACTCTTCCACACGAGCCGAGCATGTAGCCCAGGTGCGCCGAGTGTTGAGAAGACTGCTGGAGCATGACTTGTATGTCAAGGCAGAGAAATGCCTGTTCTTCCAGGAGTCCGTCTCCTTTTTGGGTTATCGGTTGTCCGCGTCAGGGGTGGAGATAGAGGTAGACCGGGTATCGGCCGTGCGTAATTGGCAAACCCCAACTACTGTAAAAGAGGTGCAGCAGTTCTTGGGTTTTGCTAATTACTACCGGAGGTTTATTCGGGGTTTTGGACAGGTTGCAGCTCCCATTACATCTCTGCTAAAGGGGGGTCCGGTTCGTTTGCAGTGGTCGGCTGAGGCGGACAGGGCATTTGTTAAGCTGAAGAACCTGTTCACCTCGGCTCCGGTGCTGGCGCATCCGGATCCCTCTTTACCCTTCCAAGTAGAGGTGGACGCGTCTGAGACCGGTATTGGGGCAGTCCTGTCACAACGGTCCGGCGCGCCACCTAAACTCCGCCCCTGTGCCTTCTACTCGAAGAAGCTCAGCTCGGCGGAGCGCAACTATGACGTTGGGGACAGGGAGCTGTTAGCCGTAGTCCAGGCCCTAAAGGTGTGGAGGCATTGGCTTGAGGGGGCTCAACACCCTTTCCTCATTCTGACAGATCACCGTAACCTGGAGTACATCCGGGCAGCTAGGAGATTGAACCCTCGTCAGGCTAGGTGGAACATGTTCCTAGCCCGGTTTGTTTTTAAGATCACATACATCCCAGGGTCCCAGAATGGTAAGGCAGACGCCCTGTCCCGGCGGTATGACACAGAGGAGAGGTCCAACGAGCCTACTTCCATATTGCCGGAGTCTTGTTTGGTGGCTCCGGTGGTTTGGGAGGTCGATGCGGAAATCGAGCGGGCACTGCGTACCGACCCTACTCCCCCCGAGTGTCCTGTGGGGCGGACGTACGTTCCGCTCGAGGTTCGTGATCGACTTATTTATTGGGCTCATACATCACCCTCCTCTGGACATCCAGGTATTGGCCGGACCGTGCACTGTCTTAGCATGAAATACTGGTGGCCAACGTTAGCTAGGGATGTGAGGGTTTATGTCTCCTCCTGCTCGGTGTGTGCCCAGTGTAAGGCGCCTAGACATTTGCCCAGGGGTAAGCTACATCCCCTGCCCGTTCCACAACGACCATGGTCCCACCTATCGGTGGATTTCGTAACCGATCTACCCCCCTCCCAGGGGAATACCACCATTTTGGTCGTTGTGGATCGGTTTTCTAAGGCCTGTCGTCTCCTTCCAATGCCGGGTCTCCCTTCTGCCCTACAAACCGCTGAGGCCCTATTCACCCATGTGTTCCGGCACTATGGGGTCCCCGAGGATATTGTGTCTGACCGAGGTCCCCAGTTCACCTCCAGAGTTTGGGGGGCGTTCATGGAACGGTTGGGGGTCTCGGTAAGCCTTACCTCGGGGTACCACCCAGAGAGCAATGGGCAGGTGGAACGTGTCAACCAGGATGTGGGTAGGTTTTTGAGGTCCTATTGCCGGGACCGGCCGGAGGAGTGGTCTAGGTTCCTCCCCTGGGCAGAGATAGCCCAGAACTCTCTCCGCCACTCCTCCACCAATTTAACACCTTTCCAGTGTGTTTTAGGTTATCAGCCGGTCCTGGCACCATGGCACGAGAGCCAGATCGAGGCCCCTGCGGTGGACGAGTGGATTCGGCGCTCGGAGGAGACGTGGGACGCTGCCCATGTCCATCTGCAGCGTGCCATCCGTCAACAAAAGGCGAGCGCCGATCGCCACCGCAGTGAGGGACCGGTGTACGCACCGGGAGATCGAGTCTGGCTCTCGACTCGAAACCTGCCCCTCCGCCTGCCCTGCCGGAAGCTGGGTCGGCGGTTTGTGGGGCCCTTCAAAGTCCTGAGAAGATTGAACGAGGTGTGTTACAGGTTACAACTGCCTATAGAATACAAAAATATTAACCCCTCGTTCCATGTGTCTCTTCTCAGGCCGGTGGTAGCTGGCCCACTCCAAGAAGTTGACTCCGCCCCCTTTGGACATCGAGGGGGCCCCGGCGTACAGGGTCCGGACTATCTTGGACTCGAGGCGCCGGATGAGTGGTCTCCAGTATCTCGTGGAGTGGGAGGGGTACGGTCCGGAGGAACGGTGCTGGGTGCCCAGGAGGGACATCCTCGATCCATCCCTCCTCACGGAGTTCCACCGTGGGCATCCCACGCGCCCGGGTCCGCGTCCTCCTGGCCGTCCCCGAGGCCGGGGTCGGCGCACGGCTGGAGCCGCGCGTCAAGGGGGGGGTACTGTCACGGTTTCGGCCGAGACTGCTCCTCCTCCTGGTTCGGGCAGGCAAAGGCGTTCGCCGTCCCCGGAGTACTAGCTGACACCGTTGGATGTTTCGTGTGTGATTGCTTTGGTCTGTCTTGTACACCTGTGTCTGTTTGTGTGCTGATTACGTGTCCTATAAGTTCCCTGTTTTGTATTGGTTAGTTGTGTGTTGTTGTTCGCCTGTCCGTAGTGCTGCGTGTTTTGTTCTCTGTTTGTTGTTTTATTGTTTACGCATGGTTGCGTAATTGCTCGCCTCTTTTTGTCTTTTGAGGCCGTTTATTTGTATCATACCTTTTTGGATATTTAGTAAACTCTGTTGGACTGAGCTTCGGTGTCCTGCGCCTGACTTCCACACCACATACACCTCACCTCTTGACACATATTTCATCTTCTGCCATTCAAATGCCCAACACGACAGAATAGTTCCATGCAAACCTCTATTGGCTCTTCAAGTCGCTCCGGATTAGAGCGTCTGCCAACTTCTCCACCTTCCAACCCATTACGTACGTCTACGTTTGAGTGCGGAAGTCCAGACACACGCATAATAATATGCCATCTAGCAGACGCTCCCATCCAAAGCGACCTACAGTCATGCGTGCATACATTTTTTATTATGGGTGGTCCCGGGGATCGAACCCACTACCTTGGCGTTACAAGCGCCGTGCTCTACCAGCTGAGCTACAGAGGACCACATCGTTGGACTTTATAGGTACCTCTCAAGTAATCGCTTTGTGGTGTTTTTAGCCAATTCTTAATTGACACGAATCATTTTGTCAAACATTTGTTCGAACCAAAAATATTGACTGTCATTCTCCTTTTTATCCCCTGCAGTCACGATAGTTAAATATTCCTTTGTCCCCGTTAAAGCATTTTCGCGCTTAAAAAGAACACACTCCCTGTCTTCAGCCCCTCCTTTCGCTTTTTTTTCATCTAATTTTATATGCATCTGCCCACTAACTTTTTTACTTCGAGATGCCCAATAAATTCATACCTCTTCTCCCAAATGGACCCATAAAAACATATTTCTCCGATCCCTCCCTAACATATATATTTCATCTCCCGTTAATTCTCGGACTTGTTTAGAAGATGTCTTTCCCATCGTGGAACAATAAGAAATCCCTCCCCCCCTTTTTGTTTTTTAAATAATTCACTCCCGAATTATTTCCGTAGGAGCCAATCTCTTAGTGCGCCTCTTGCTTTTGTAATCAACCCTTTAAAATTATTTAACCCCTAACCCAGAGTTTCTATTTAAAACTCCGGTTTCAGGAAAAGAGTAAGTTACCCAATTTTCCTCACGCGACTTATTTTTTCCCCCACCCCTGAAATAATAACCACGTCTCCCGAGGGATTCAGTCTCACACACATACGACCTTATCATCCGTTAAACTTGTTTGCACAGTTCTAGCAAATGCCCAGTCGCATATATGAACTCCCGACATATCCCTCTCATACGATGATAATTATTTCCCTGTTTATGCTGAACATTGCAATTCGTACAATGACAATATTAACTTAGTTTACATTTGTGATTGCAATTCACTACCATGTCATTTCGGACTAGTTTTTTTTTTGTAATAGCTATTTACCTCTAGGATCAATTGCGGACCCTCCCTGTCGTAATAATTATTACCTTCTTTGACTTTGGTAACTAAGTTCAACTCATTTTACCAAAATCCATGAATAAAAATTACTGACCTTTTCCTTGCAGTCTGGATTAAAATGCTTTTTCAAACTTGTTAACGTCTTTATCGTTCATAAAGAGTAATCACCGGCCTGTTTATTAACCTTAACGTGGAAGGCCAGGACTCTCTAACGGATGCTATCACCCGCCCGTGCACGGATTTCGGTGTCTCTAGAACGATAAAGATGTATTAAGCTCCGCTTCGAAGGACCAATCTGTCATGTGAATTTTTATCTCTAATTCACCCTAAGCTTGAATCATTACCAGAGGTTGTAAGGCTCTGGTTTTAATCATCAATGATTCAAGGTCCACAACTCACAAGTCTTATCTGTATTTTTATTCATGGCGAGAGCTCTCGGGCCAAAAACACAAACATACTGTTTTTATACCCCTTGACAAACAAAGGCACTATGCTCCTCCCACCTTTAGGTGGCTTTCTTAAACAGTTCCCGCCTTCCCCCTTGAATGGTTAGTAACGCCCCCTCTGTTAGTGGGTTGACACTACATGATAATTCTAACATTTATACTGTGTTTGGGGTGAAATTCTTTAGTCATTATTCTTAAAATCCTAATTAATCTAACAGTTAGCCATTTTGTTTTCCCAGCAGGGTTGATGTGATGGTCCTGGAGGTTGTGTGCATGTGTGTGTGTTTCAAGTTTTATTTTCACGTGCACAAGTACAGTGAAATGCCTTTCCAGTAAAATGTGTGTGTATGTGTGTAGTGGTACTGTGGGGGCCTAGGCAGTGAAAGAGGGCTTCATCAACTTTACTGGGCACCAGGGGATTAGAGGGGAGAGGGGGAGAGTAGAGGGGGAGCCGGGGAGAGAGGCAGATGAGATTTTGAAACCAGGGGGAAGGAGGAAAGAGGGAGGGAGGGAGGGAGGGAGGGAGGGAGGGAGGGAGGGAGGGAGGGAGGGGGAGTGTGTTGAATCAGCCTGTGTGTCTTTTGTAAATGTCACTAGCGGTTGTTGCTGTGATAGATATTACTTGTTAGATATTACTGCACTGTCGGAGCTAGAAGCACAAGCATTTCGCTACACCCGCCATAACATCTGCTAAACACGTGTATGTGACAAATACAATTTGATTTGATTTGATTTGTGTTCGTGGGCTCTCATTGGTTGGCTGGTTTGAATTGTAAGGTGCATGGAGCATTGATGACTGGTGCTGGCAGACTTTGAACTGCCACTGAGGGGAATTGTGGGAAGGAAACCACGGAGAGAATCGGCCAGAGCCATCAGTGTATGTTAACTATAGAGCACCATCACTACAAGCCTGTCTGATTCACACTGCACTAGATAATAACACACTCCACTAGATAATAACACACTGCACTAGATAACAACACACTGCACTAGATAATAACACACTCCACTAGATAATAACACACTGCACTAGATAACAACACACTGCACTAGATAATAACACACTGCACTAGATAATAACACACCGCACTAGATAATAACACACTGCACTAGATAATAACACACCGCACTAGATAATAACACACTGCACTAGATAATAACACACCGCACTAGATAATAACACACTGCACTAGATAATAACACACTGCACTAGATAATAACACACTCCCACTAGATAATAACACACTCCACTAGATAATAACACACTGCACTAGATAATAACACACCGCACTAGATAATAACACACTGCACTAGATAACAACACACTGCACTAGATAATAACACACTCCACTAGATAATAACACACTGCACTAGATAATAACACACCGCACTAGATAATAACACACTCCACTAGATAATAACACACTGCACTAGATAATAACACACTCCACTAGATAATAACAGACTCCACTAGATAATAACACACTGCACTAGATAATAACACACCGCACTAGATAATAACACACTCCACTAGATAATAACACACTGCACTAGATAATAACACACTCCACTAGATAATAACACACTGCACTAGATAATAACACACCACACTAGATAATAACACACTCCACTAGATAATAACACACCGCACTAGATAATAACACACTCCACTAGACAATAACACACTGCACTAGACAATAACACACTCCACCAGACAATAACACACTCCACTAGACAATAACACACTGCACTAGATAAAACACACAGCACTAGATCATAACACACTGCACTAGACAATAACACACTGCACTAGATACTAACAAACTCCACTAAATAAGAACACACTGTACTAGACAATAATACACTGCACTAGATCATAACACACTGCACTAGATAACACACTGCACTAGATATTAACACACTGCACTAGATCATAACACACTGCACTAGATCATAACACTGTACTAGATAATATCACACTGCACTAGATAATAACTATGAAATGGAAGACTGTCTTTGAAATTGAAGCACAAGAAAAAGATCACTAAAATTGAATTCTAAACCTTTCTTTCATAGTTAATTTTTTTTACAAGGATAATGTGATTGTTTTGGAAGAGAATTAATTAATTAATGTTTCACTTGGAAAACTTTGATCTGCCCATTAGGAGAGTGAGTGAGTGAGTGAGTGAGTGAGTGCATTTCGCTACACCCGCCATAACATCTGCTAAACACGTGTATGTGACAAATACAATTTGATTTGATTTGATTTGTGTACGTGGACTCTCATTGGTTGGCTCGTTTGAATTGTAAGGTGCATGGAGCATTGATGACTGGTGCTGGCAGACTTTGAACTGCCACTGAGGGGAATTGTGGGAAGGAAACCACGGAGAGAATCGGCCAGAGCCATCAGTGTATGTTAACTATAGAGCACCATCACTACAAGCCTGTCTGATTCACACTGCACTAGATAATAACACACTCCACTAGATAATAACACACTCCAATAGATAATAACACACTGCACTAGATAACAACACACTCCACTAGATAATAACACACTCCACTAGATAATAACACACTCCACTAGATAATAACACACTGCACTAGATAATAACACACCGCACTAGATAATAACACACTGCACTAGATAATAACACACTGCACTAGATAATAACACACCGCACTAGATAATAACACACTCCACTAGATAATAACACACTGCACTAGATAATAACACACTGCACTAGATAATAACACACTGCACTAGATAATAACACACTGCACTAGATAATAACACACTGCACTAGATAATAACACACTGCACTAGATATTAACACACTGCACTAGATAATAACACACTGCACTAGATAATAACACACTGCACTAGATAATAACACACTGCACTAGATAATAACACACTCCACTAGATAATAACACACCGCACTAGATAATAACACACTGCACTAGATAATAACACACTGCACTAGATAATAACACACTCCACTAGATAATAACACACTGCACTAGATAATAACACACTCCACTAGATAATAACACACTGCACTAGATAATAACACACTGCACTAGATAATAACACACTCCACTAGATAATAACACACCGCACTAGATAATAACACACCGCACTAGATAATAACACACTGCACTAGATAATAACACACTCCACTAGATCATAACACACTGCACTAGATAATAACACACTCCACTAGATAATAACACACTGCACTAGATAATAACACACTCCACTAGATAATAACACACTGCACTAGATAATAACACACTCCACTAGATAATAACACACTGCACTAGATAATAACACACTCCACTAGATAATAACACACTGCACTAGACAATAACACACTCCACTAGATAATAACACACTGCACTAGATAATAACACACTGCACTAGACAATAACACACTGCACTAGATAATAACACACTGCACTAGATAATAACACACTCCACTAGATAATAACACACTGCACTAGACAATAACACACTCCACTAGATAATAACACATTGCACTAGATAATAACACACTGCACTAGATAATAACACACTGCACTAGATAATAACACACTGCACTAGATAATAACACACTCCACTAGACAATAACACACTGCACTAGACAATAACACACTCCACCAGACAATAACACACTCCACTAGATAATAACACACTCCACTAGACAATAACACACTGCACTAGATAAAACACACAGCACTAGATCATAACACACTGCACTAGATAACACACTGCACTAGATAATAACACACTGCACTAGATCATAACACACTGCACTTGTTAATAACACACTGCACTAGATCTTAACACACTGCACTAGATCATAACACACTGCACTAGATCATAACACTGCACTAGATAATATCACACTGCACTAGATAATAACTATGAAATGGAAGACTGTCTTTGAAATTGAAGCACAAGAAAAAGATCACTAAAATTGTTTTTACAAGGATAATGTGATTGTTTTGGAAGAGAATTAATTAATAAATGTTTCACTTGGAAAACTTTGATCTGCCCATTAGGAGAGTGAGTGAGTGAGTGAGTGAGTGCACATCTTTCCAACACTGTATATAGCCATAATATGACATTTGAAATGCCTCTATTCCTTTGAAACTTTTGTGAGTGTCATGTTTACTGTTCATTTCTGATTGTTTATTTCACTTTTGTTTATCTATTTCACTTGCTTTGGCAACGTAAACACGTTTCCCATGCCAATAAAAAGCCCTTTGAGTTGAATTCAGTGGCAGACAATGAAATAACTTTAGAATACAATTTTTGTGGTCTTTTTCTTGAGCTTCAATTTCCAAGACAGGTCCGAGTAGGATTCCGTGTGTAGTAAGTAGGCTAAGCGAAGCAGAGAGAGCTTTCAGGAACCCGTTCCAATAAATCCTTTCCGGGTTTTCCCAAACTGCCGGGTCCCTAAATGTACTTGCGAGTTTGAATGGGGACTCGGCTGTTGGCGGTAGGGACTTTCTCGAGACAGTTGGACACTCCCTTCACTACTAGACGGGAACAGGATAGTATTGATGTGCTTCATGACATGGAAGACAGGACCCTGAAGGAATATTATTCTGGTGAATAGATGTTAACATTTTATTAGAAGTTGACTCTGGAAAGAACGGACTAACGTAAGTATTTATTTTCTTTGTTGGACTAGCTGGTACATTTTATGGAAAAATCTATGTGGCGGATGTTGCATGTGTTCTTGAGTGCTCTTCGATAGTCAACATAGTTTGTTTTCTCTTGGCACAATGTCCTGTCTGCGTAAAGTGCGCATGTTGCCATTGACAATGTTAAAGTTGCAAGATTGTTTTCACGAGATGAGCTTCGCACAGGAAGGCTACAGGAGAAGGAGCCAAGGAACTTGCTGACCAATGCGCCTGCCCTTGTTTTGAGTTAGGCTACTGTGGCTACCACATAAACCAATGGCAGTCTATGTTTTGAATAGGCTATCTGCCCAATGTTTTGTCACAATTTTTCTTATAGGCCTAAAGAGGTTTTATAGTTTTGTAGTTTATAAGAAAGACACTGCAATATGCTATTTATTAAAGCTTTATTGCATCTCTTAAGCTTTTAAGTTTTTGATTAGGCTATATTTTTTTTTTACTTTTACACATATTAGGCAACATTGTTTCATTGTTGTGCAAACAGCCTAATTAAGTGAGCATTAAAGGCATATGTTTCATGTGACATCAAAATCATGAATTAATTTGCAAGATTGATTCAAACCAAAGTTGAGTGTACTTTCTATATTTTACAATAATTTTGGAATTTCGCTTCATTTTCCTTTTGCACCACCGATTTGCACCAGAATTGGTTGATGGGAATAACAAAGGCCTTTACCATAGCCACGGGATGGAGGGGTGCTGCAACACACCCTGATCAATGGGAAGAAAAAAATACGTATATACTTTTTTTTAATTCCTCACAAAATTGGTAAACTAAGCCTTTATTATGCCTGTATCAGGACATGGCATTTACACCCCGCCGGTAGACGTCCCTTAAAGAAAGATACATGGCACTCCTCCTCTGGGCCCTTTGGGATTTTCGGAGAGAGAGAGAGATAGAGAATTGAATTGAATAGAGAGGGGCACTTCATAAATGACGTCCCACGGACAAAGCCCTAAAGGTTCACCCCTCACCCCGTCCCCTCAACCACATTGTGCGGCGTAACCGCAATCATCACTTGGTCAGGCCTACAGGTAGGTAGAGATCGTATGTACAGTAAAGCGATACAGGCGTGTTCGCCCGCCTCTGGTGGTTCTAGAGTCAGTTACTTATTTGTTTCTGAGTAAAAAAAAAAAAAAAGAAGAGCCATAAAGTTGGAGCCGTTATAGTTGTTAATCATGAACTGCGCTATAGTCCCGGGACGCGCTCTATTTACACTCACTCTTCAGTGAGTCGGTTGGTTCCGAGTGTCACATGAGGAGTCATAAAGATCAGGGAGCAATAAAACAGCCCATTAGAGGAACAGGATCAAGCGCACAGTACACCAGTCTCCCCACGCTTATCCCTCTACCACGCACGGCAGTTCCACCACAGGGATCAGATGGCCAAGCCTCTGTGCCAGTCTGGTTATGCTTCAGTCGACTTGTCCTGGTCATGCATGGCTCCTCCCCTTCACGGCCACTCTGACACAGTGATGATAAGGATGTACACTAACGTTGAAAGCACCTGTGTTTGTTATAGGAGGTTTTCCTGATAGGTGTGTTGTTTTACTAGGACATTGAGGTAGACACTGCTGCAGATTCTATCTATAGTCTATCTGAATGTGTACAGAACATCAAACACACTCCAATGTTATTGTCTGTCTCTTGGACACTTGTGGTGACAGGACGTGTAACTTCCCTCAACCCTCCTCTCTCTCACTCAAGGGAAAAGAATCCCACTTGCACAGTAAAGGAATGCCCCTCATGAATACGTAAACAATCTTCTCCTTGTCACAAGGATCTGTTGTGGGTGTGTGTGTGTGTATATGTGCATGTGTTTGTGTGAGGGTAAAGTCATTCCAGTGTTATGTGAGTGGGGTACTCTGGGGTGGTTCAGTTTGCTGGGTGTAGGGTTAGAGTGGAGTACTCTGGGGTGGTTCAGTTTGCTGGGTGTAGGGTTAGAGTGGAGTACTCTGGGGTGGTTCAGTTTGCTGGGTGTAGGGTTAGAGTGGAGTACTCTGGGGTGGTTCAGTTTGCTGGGTGTAGGGTTAGAGTGGAGTACTCTGGGGTGGTTCAGTTTGCTGGGTGTAGGGTTAGAGTGGGGTACTCTGGGGTGGTTCAGTTTGCTGGGTGTAGGGTTAGAGTGGAGTACTCTGGGGTGGTTCAGTTTGCTGGGTGTAGGGTTAGAGTGGAGTACTCTGGGGTGGTTCAGTTTGCTGGGTGTAGGGTTGGAGTGGAAACAATCTCTTTGTTAGTAGAGTGAGTCCTAATTAATAATTTATCTATTTCTCTCAGAGGACTGGAGGAGTAGAGGACTGGAGACATGGATTAGTGTGGGAAAGCAGGAATAGAGGACTGGAGGAGGAGAGGACTGGAGAGATGGATTAGTGTGGGAAAGCAGGAATAGAGGACTGGAGGAGGAGAGGACTGGAGAGATGGATTAGTGTGGGAAAGCAGGAATAGAGGACTGGAGGAGGAGAGGACTGGAGCGATGGATTAGTGTGGGAAAGCAGGAATAGAGGACTGGAGGAGGAGAGGACTGGAGGGGTCAGATATTGGGTTGAAGTGAACCGATCTCTTTGTGGGTCCACTGCTGTAGTGTGTGTCAATCAAGATGGACAATAATGTGAACAGTAGGGAGATTGTGTGAGTGTGTGTGTGAGTGTGTGTGTGTGTGTGTGTGTGAGTGAGTGTGAGTGTGTGTGTGTGTGAGTGAGTGTGTGTGTGAGTGTGTGTGTGAGAGAGCGTGTGAGTGTGTGCGTGTGCGTGAGTGTGTGTGTGTGTGTGCGTGTGCGAGTGCATGCGTGCGAACGTGAGTGAGTGTGTGTGTGAGTGTGTGTGTGTGTGTGTGAGGGTGTGAGTGTGAGTGTGTGTGAGTGTGTGTGTGTGAGTGAGTGTGTGCGTGAGTGTGTGTGTGTGTGCGAGTGCATGCGTGCGAATGTGAGTGAGTGTGTGTGTGTGTGAGTGTGTGTGTGTGTGTGTGAGGGTGTGAGTGTGAGTGTGTGTGAGTGTGTGTGTGAGTGTGTGTGTGTGAGGGTGTGAGTGTGTATGTGTGAGTATGTGTGTGTGTGTGCGTGTGCGAGTGTGTGAGTGTGTGCGTGTGCGAGTGCGTGTGTGCATGTGTGCGAGCGTGAGTGTGCGTAAGTGTGTGTGTGTGTGAGTGTAGGTGTGTGTGTGTGTGAGGGTGTGAGTGTGAGTGTGTGTGTGTGTGTGTGTGTGAGGGTGTGAGTGTGTGTGTGTGTGTGTGAGTGTGTGTGTGTGTGAGGGTGAAGTAGATAGTAAACAAAAGTGAAATAAACAATAAATATTAACAGTAAACATTACACTCAGAAGTTCCAAAAGAATAAAGACATTTCAAATGTCATAATATGTCTATATACAGTGTTGTAACAATGTGCAAATAGTTAAAGTACAAATGGGAAAATAAATAAACATAAATATGGGTTGTATTTACAATGGTGTTTGTTCTTCACTGGTTGCCATTTTCTTGTGGCAACTGGTCACAAATCTTGCTGCTGTGATGGCACACTGTCGTGTTTCACCCAATAGATAAGGGAGTTTATCAAAATTGGGTTTGTTTTCTAATTCTTTGTGGATCGCTGTAATCTGAGGGAAATATGTGTCTCTAATAAACAATAAACAATGAACGGTAAACATTAGGGATGCACAATATATCGGTAAGCTTATTGGAATTGGCCGATATTAGCTGAAAATGCCAACATCGGTATCGGCTCTGTGTATAGTTTAACGCCGATGTGCAAAACCGATGTCAAAGCTGACGTGCATACCTGTATATAACGTAGGTAGATGACGTAATGACGCCACGAAAAATACAGTGCTACACGTGCAACACAGCATTCCCAACCTAGCCCACAATGTCTGCTGTGTGGACCTATTCTGAAGTTTCAAAGGAAGATAACAGAAAGGCCATATGCAACGTTTGTGTTGCTATTTTTTCCTGAGGGAGGGAGAAAGTGAAATTTTTCAAACCACAAACCTAATTGCTCATTTGAAAGTGCATCACCCCCAGACGTTCAGCGACTACTTAGAACAAAAGCAGAAAAAACTAAGCGCACACTTCCAATCACTAAACAAGTTCAAGTCCAGCAGTCATTTGGAAGAGTAAGAACATTTCAGCGAGACTCAAAGGCCAAATCCATTAACGCCAAGATAATGGAATTCATTGCCCTTGACAATCAACCATTCTCTGTCGTGGATGTTGTTGGCTATTGCCGACTGGTCGAGCACCTCGAGCCCCGGTACACACTACCAAGTAGGCACTATTTTTCAGATGTTGCCCTACCGGAGTTACACAGTATTGTTGAAACGCACATCCATTTGCTACTTGCCATGGGCGTCACTGCTATTAGCTTCACCACTGACATTTGGACCAGCGATGTCAGCCCCACGAGCATGCTGAGTCTGACAGCACAGTGGGTCGACGAGGATTTCGTACTGAGGAAAGCCGTATTGCACGCTCAAGAATGTGCTGGTTCTCATACCGCTGCTGCCATTTCAATGGCATTTTGAGAACATGTTTGAAACTTGGAAAATCCCCAAGAACAAAGTACAGGCTGTGCTACGTGATAATGCACGTAACATGAGAAAGGCTTTGGAAGAATGCGGAGTCGCCAGTTTGCCATGCATGGCACACAATCTGCAACTGGCTGTGAACTAAGATGTTTTTGCATAACTCAGCATATCTGACACAGTGACAACAGGTAGAAAGATAGTGGGTCATTTTAAACACTCACAGCTAGCATACAGCCACCTGCAAGCAATACAGGAGCAGCTTGGAGTGAAAACGGAAAGGCTTAAGGAAGACATTTCCACCAGATGGAACAGTACCTTTTACATGATGGAGAGCCTGCTGGAACAGAAACCAGTGCTTGGCGTGTACACAGCCGACTATGAGTTACCTGCAACAATCAGTACAAACCATGAACACACTCCTAGCTCCATTCGAACAACTGACTAGAGAAATAAGCTCATCAACTGCGTCTGCAGCAGATGTGATACCCTCTGTCATGGCATTGAAACGCCTGCTCAACAAAACTGCCGACACAGACCGTGGCGGTTAAAACTTGCAAATGTACTCTACTAGAGGCTGTGAACAAGCGATTCGGAGGCATTCTCTCTCAGCCTCTTTACTGTGTTGCCACCATGCTCGATGCCAGGTACAAGGACCGCTACTTCGACGCAGACAAGAAACAGGGTTTAGGTGAAATGTTCCAGACACAGCTGGACAAGATGGAAACAGACACGGTGACACTGCGCATCGATAGAGAGGAACCACAACAGAAGAGGCCACGGACAGACAGAGCTGAAACTTCACTGCTTGACATGACTTGACCTCGAGCAGGTCCTCTTTGTGAAGAAAATCCTCTCCCAAATGTTAAATTGTAAATGGGCAGTCATATTGTACCCAGCCATCTAGAGTCCCTGGACAAAAATTGACTAAAGCCCAATGGCTTTCCTGTTTATTCATGGCTGGTATAGGTCAAGATTTTCATTTAATTTAAAACAAAGCAGTTTTGTTATTTTGTTTATTTCAAAGCATTTTTAAGTTTCTCCATACAGTCAATATTGGATAGTAAGGAGAGCCACCAACTGAACCATCTTTGTAATGCGTGGCTGCTAAAATATTTGTGTCATGAATATCAGTTGTGCGATAAAATACGTTAATGGATTTGTTGTTTTTCTGATTTACAAGTTACTAAACAATCTGTTCCTAACTGAACAAATGAACATATGACACTTTGTTTCAACTATTTAACTGTACTAGAATGCTTAAAAGGCCACTAACATTTTTAAATATCGGTTATCGGTATCAGTTTCTGGTTTTTTGGCAAGAAAATATTGGATATCGGTATCGGCCAAAAATAACTGGAGCGGTTCCCAGCACTAAACCACCTGGTAACTGATAACTGGAGAGGTTCCCAGCACTAAACCACCTGGTAACTGATAACTGGAGAGGTTCCCAGCACTAAACCACCTGGTAACTGATAACTGGAGAGGTTCCCAGCACTAAACCACCTGGTAACTGATAACTGGAGAGGTTCCCAGCACTAAACCACCTGGTAACTGACAACTGGAGAGGTTCCCAGTACTAAACCACCTGGTAACTGACAACTGGAGAGGTTCCCAGCACTAAACCACCTGGTAACTGACAACTGGAGAGGTTCCCAGCACTAAACCACCTGGTAACTGATAACTGGAGAGGTTCCCAGCACTAAACCACCTGGTAACTGATAACTGGAGAGGTTCCCAGCACTAAACCACCTGGTAACTGATAACTGGAGAGGTTCCCAGCACTAAACCACCTGGTAACTGACAACTGGAGAGGTTTCCAGCACTAAACCACCTGGTAACTGATAACTGGAGAGGTTCCCAGCACTAAACCACCTGGTAACTGATAACTGGAGAGGTTCCCAGCACTAAACCACCTGGTAACTGATAACTGGAGAGGTTTCCAGCACTAAACCACCTGGTAACTGATAACTGGAGAAGTTCCCAGCACTAAACCACCTGGTACCTGATAACGAGTTACTTCAGCTGATAGGAGGGACATGGAGAGCATTAGGTCAGGGGGGTTAGAGGAGAGTCTGGGGAGTGTTACAGAGCAGAGGTGGAGGTGTTGAAACTCTGCAGCAGCCCTGTAGGACTGGAGAAGACTAAGTTACGTAAGAGGACACCGAGGTCCAGTCGGTAACTTTCAAAAATTATTGTTCTATAAAATAAAAAAAAAGAGGAACTCAGTCGGGGTCTCAAGTTTCAAGTTTAATGTCACATGCCCAAGTACAGTGAAATGAATTTCTTGCAAGCTCCAAATCCAATCATGCAGTAATTAATATCAATGTAGTACTAAAAGTAGAACACAAAGTAGAACAAAATCACACAAGAAATAGAAATAAGAAGACCATGAGAAAGTAAGTAAAATCTTGGAGTTTTTCCTATTTTGTTGCATTACAACCTGCAATTTAAATGGATTTTTATTTGGATTTCATGTAATGGACATACACAAAATAGTCCAAATTGGTGAAGTGAAATGAAAAAAATAACTTGTTTCAAGAAATTCAAAAAAATTAAATAACGGAAAAGTGGTGTGTGCATATGTATCACCCCCTTTGCTATGAAGCCCCTAAATAAGATCTGGTGCAACCAATTACCTTCAGAAGTCACATTATTAGTTAAATAAAGTCCACCTGTGTGCAATCTAAGTGTCACATGATATGTCACATGATCTCAGTATATATATACACCTGTTCTGAAAGGCCCCAGAGTCTGCAACACCACTAAGCAAGGGGCACCACCAAGCAAGTGGCACCATGAAGACCAAGGAGCTCTCCAAACAGGTCAAGGACTAAGTTGTGGAGAAGTACAGATCAGGGTTGGGTAATAAAAAAATATCAGAAACTTTGAACATCCCACGGAGCACCATTAAATCCATTATTAAAAAATGGAAAGAATATGGCACCACAACAAACCTGCCAAGAGAGGGCCGCCCACCAAAACTCACGGACCAGGCAAGGAGGGCATTAATCAGAGGCAACAAAGAGACCAAAGATAACCCTGAAGGTGTTGCAAAGCTCCACAGCGGAGATTGGAGTATCTGTCCATAGGACCACTTTAAGCCGTACACTCCACAGAGCTGGGCTTTACGGAAGAGTGGCCAGAGAAAAGCCATTGCTTAAAGAAAGAAATAAGCAAACACGTTTGGTGTTCGCCAAAAGGCATGTGGGAGACTCCCCAAACATATGGAAGAAGGTACTGTGGTCAGATGAGACTAAAATTGAGCTTTTTGGCCATCAAGGAAAGCACTATGTCTGGCACAAACCCAACACCTCTCATCACCCTGAGAACACCCCACAGTGAAGCACGGTGGTGGCAGCATCATGCTGTGGGGATGTATTTCATCGGCAGGGACTGGGAAACTGGTCAGAATTGAAGGAATGATGGATGGCGCTAAATACAGGGAAATTCTTGAGGGAAACCTGTTTCAGTCTTCCAGAGATTTGAGACTGGGACGGAGGTTCACCTTCCAGCAGGACAATGACCCTAAGCATACTGCTAAAGCAACACTCGAGTGGTTTAAGGGGAAACATTTAAATGTCTTGGAATGGCCTAGTCAAAGCCAAGGGGGGGTGAATAGTTATGCACGCTCAAGTTTTCAGTTTTTTTGTCTTTCTTGTTTCTTTCAAAATAAAAAATATTTTGCATCTTCAAAGTGGTAGGCATGTAGTGTAAATCAAATGATACAACCCCCCCCCAAAATCCATTTTAATTCCAGGTTGTAAGGCAACAAAATAGGAAAAATGCCAAGGGAGGGTGTATACTTTCTCAAGCCACTGTATGGGGCATACAGCCGTCCCAGCTCTGCAGATTTTGCTGTGAAGAGACAGAATCATTAGATCACTTGTTTTGGTACTGTCTATATGTAGCTTGTTTTTGGTCGCAGGTTCAGGAATGGCTGAAGAATTGCAACATTTACCTGGAGCTAACTCTGCAAATAGCACTGCTGGGTGATTTGAAGTCATAGTCAATAGATCAATAATATATTAACACTCTTAGCAAAAAAATCTATCTTTAATTTACAATCTGTAGAAACTATGAGAATAGAAAGGTTCAGAACTTTTGTTAAACATCACAGCTGAAAAATATTTGGCAATTAAAACATCTAAACTGGATGGTCTACAGAGATAGATTTGTATTTGTATTTGTTTTTATTATGGATCCCCATAATACTACTCTTCCTGGGGTCTAGCAAATTAAGGCAGTTATACATAAAAAAAAACATTACAATACATTCATAACAGATTTCACAACATATTAAGTGTGTGCCCTCAGGCCTCTACTCTATTACCAAATATCTATAACACAAAATCCATGTGTATAGTGTGTATGTTATCATGTGTTTGTATGCAGGTGTCAACGTTCCTGTTGCTTCACAGTCCCTGCTGTTCCACAAGGTGTAGTTTTATCTGTTTTTTTTATAAAATTTTACCACTGGCATGAGTTACTTGATGTGGAATAGAGTTCCATATAGTCATGGCTCTATGTAGTAATGTGCACCTCCCATAGTCTGTTATTGACTTGGGGACTGTGAAGAGACCTCTGGTGGCATGTCTTGTGGGGTATGCATGGGTGTCCGAGCTGTGTGGGACGTTCAAATTTTGGATATTTTTTTTATAACCCAACCCTGATCTGTATTTCTCCACAACTTTGTCCCTGACCTGTTTGGAGAGCTCCTTGGTCTTCATGGTGCCGCTTGCTTGATTGTGCCCCTTGCTTAGTGGTGTTGCAGACTCTGGGGCCTTTCAGAACAGGTGTATATACAGTGGGGGAAAAAAGTATTTAGTCAGCCACCAATTGTGCAAGTTCTCCCACTTAAAAAGATGAGAGAGGCCTGTAATTTTCATCATAGGTCAACTATGACAGACAAAATGAGATTTTTTTTCTCCAGAAAATCACATTGTAGGATTTTTTATGAATTTATTTGCAAATTATGGTGGAAAATAAGTATTTGGTCAATGACAAAAGTTTCTCAATACTTTGTTATATACCCTTTGTTGGCAATGACACAGGTCAAACGTTTTCTGTAAGTCTTCACAAAGTTTTCACACACTGTTGCTGGTATTTTGGCCCATTCCTCCATGCAGATCTCCTCTAGAGCAGTGATGTTTTGGGGCTGTCGCTGGGCAACACGGACTTTCAACTCCCTCCAAAGATTTTCTATGGGGTTGAGATCTGGAGACTGGCTAGGCCACTCCAGGACCTTGAAATGCTTCTTATGAAGCCACTCCTTCGTTGCCCGGGCAGTGTGTTTGGGATCATTGTCATGCTGAAAGACCCAGCCACGTTTCATCTTCAATGCCCTTGCTGATGGAAGGAGGTTTTCACTCAAAATCTCACGATACATGGCCCCATTCATTCTTTCCTTTACACGGATCAGTCGTCCTGGTCCCTTTGCAGAAAAACAGCCCCAAAGCATGATGTTTCCACCCCCATGCTTCACAGTAGGTTTGGTGTTCTTTGGATGCAACTCAGCATTCTTTGTCCTCCAAACACGACGAGTTGAGTTTTTACCAAAAAGTTCTATTTTGGTTTCATCTGACCATATGACATTCTCCCAATCCTCTTCTGGATCATCCAAATGCACTCTAGCAAACTTCAGACGGGCCTGGACATGTACTGGCTTAAGCAGGGGGACACGTCTGGCACTGCAGGATTTGAGTCCCTGGCGGCGTAGTGTGTTACTGATGGTAGGCTTTGTTAGTTTGGTCCCAGCTCTCTGCAGGTCATTCACTAGGTCCCCCCGCGTGGTTCTGGGATTTTTGCTAACCGATCTTGTGATCATTTTGACCCCATGGGGTGAGATCTTGCGTGGAGCCCATGATCGAGGGAGATTATCAGTGGTCTTGTATGTCTTCCATTTCCTAATAATTGCTCCCACAGTTGATTTCTTCAAACCAAGCTGCTTACCTATTGCAGATTCAGTCTTCCCAGCCTGGTGCAGGTCTACAATTTTGTTTCTGGTGTCCTTTGACAGCTCTTTGGTCTTGGCCATAGTGGAGTTTGGAGTGTGACTGTTTGAGGTTGTGGACAGGTGTGTTTTATACTGATAACAAGTTCAAACAGGTGCCATTAATACAGGTAACGAGTGGAGGACAGAGGAGCCTCATAAAGAAGAAGGTACAGGTCTGTGAGAGCCAGAAATCTTGCTTGTTTGTAGGTGACCAAATACTTATTTTCCACCATAATTTGCAAATAAATTCATAAAAAATCCTACAATGTGATTTTCTGGAAAACATTTCTCAATTTGTCTGTCATAGTTGACAGACTATGATGAAAATTACAGGCCTCTCTCATCTTTTTAAGTGGGAGAACTTGCACAATTGGTGGCTGACTAAATACTTTTTTCCCCCACTGTATACTGAGATCATGTGACAGATCATGTGACGCTGAGATTGCACACAGGTGGACTTTATTTAACTAATTATGTGACTTCTGAAGGTAATTGGTTGCACCAGATCTTATTTAGGGGCTTCATAGCAAAGGGGGTGAATACATATGCACGCACCACTTTTCCGTTATTTATTTTTTAGAATTCTTTGAAACAAGTTATTTTTTTTCATTTCACTTCACCAATTTGGACTATTATGTGTATGTCCATTACATGAAATCCAAATAAAAATCCATTTAAATTACAGGTTGTAATGCAACAAAATAGGAAAAATGCCATGGGGGATGGATACTTTTGCAAGGCACTGTATAATGTACACTATATAACATTCTATTGGTTGCAATAATTTTTTATAATAACTTAAATGGAAAAACTCTAAGTCTTGTTGTGTGTGTGTGTGTCTCTGTGTCACTGTGTGTGTATGTTTGTGTGTGTGTGTGTGTGTGTGTGTGTGTGTGTGTGTGTGCACAAACTCAGGGGAGACAGATGCTCTCTTTGTGTGTAATTTGTGATGGCCAATCTCATTTAGACACACAGACACATATAACGAGGCTGGACTGAGCGCTGGCAAAGCAGATCGATCACCTTTTGACTTATTGACTTATCTCAAAAACCACAGCTGGTGTTTCAGTTTGGGATGAAAGCAGAAGCACTTTGGCACTGTGTGTGTGTGTGTGTGTGTGTGTGTGTGTGTGCATGTGTGTGTGTGTGTGTGTGTGAAAAAGAAAGAGAAAGACAGGTCTCGGGAAAGAGGAGGAGAGTGATAGGAGAAAAAACTATAGGAGAGAGAAGAGTAGCTTCTGGGGGTTAAGGAGAAAGGGGGGGGTTAGAATTTTAGGACCCCTTTAGGTATCAAAAAAATAATACTTAATTTGACCTTTTACTACCCTAGAAACACATTGAATAACACATTCATAAATGGCCAAAAAGACGGTAAAAAAATTAATTATAAGGAATAAGGTTTTGAAGTGTCTGTCCTATATCTAGGATAAGAAAGCTCAGGAAATATTTTTGTTTTGTTTTACACATATTTAACCCCTTATTTTTGTGGGCACAAAACGACCTCCATATTTCCATTAATTTGTAAGGGTTACCTTCAGACAGACGAGTCCCTTGACATTTGTGGACCATCAGAATGAGAGGATATCCACTCTTTATGACACAGCCTTCAGAAGGAGAGGGCAACTAGTAGGACTGCATTTATTTATGAGGGCAGGTTTTCACACTACCCCGTTGGACAGGAAGGAGCAGATTGTGTTCCTCTGGGCTAGGGACCCTCCCATGTCTGAGTGGGTGGCTTGGGTTGTAGAGAGGAGAGGAGAGGTGTTTTCACAGCATTACCACAGCATGACAACACACTCATGCCCATTAATACTCCCCCCGGGCCAAGCCACCGTGGATCTCAGCAACAGCCGTTTTCTGTCTAGGTACAGATGGAGTACGAAGTATATGTGGCAGATTTATATTAGCTTCCTATATGAGATCTGACAATGATATTTGTCTTTATGGAAGAGAGGAGAGAGAGCCAAACAACATTTCACTGTTTCATCTATGTGCTCGTATTAATGTAATGTATTTTTCACATTTGATCAGTGTTTGGATATCACAGTTCTACAGGCTACAGGGATAGATATTATGGTGTTGTAGGGGCTATATTAGATACATGTAAATGAACCCTTGCAAACAAAGAACCATATATGTGTTTTTATAAATTCTGATATTGGCCAAACCTAGCCTTATTGTAAAGCTATGGAAGGTGCTGTGAATAGCAAACAAACAAAATGTCTTCCATCATAAAACTCAAATCAAATCAAATTGTATTTCTCCATTGCTTCATAAACAACAGGTTTAGACTAACAGTGAAATGCTGACTTAATGGCCCTTCCCAACAATGAAAAAATAGAAATAATATAAAAATAATAACACGAGGAATAAATCCACAATGGGTAACGATAACTTGGCTTTATAC
This sequence comes from Coregonus lavaretus, assembly GCF_964263955.1. NCBI lineage: Eukaryota > Metazoa > Chordata > Actinopteri > Salmoniformes > Salmonidae > Coregonus > Coregonus lavaretus. Next base: position 98,931 of record NW_028162821.1, read on the forward strand.
ATGGGTACCAGTACTACTCATCTACACATGTTTACCGTATCAGAATAAACGTGCAGAGGTTAAACATGTGTCGAAGTCATTTGCAACCTCCCGTCTCCGTCCTGTCATGTCTCCGTCCTGTCCTGTCTCCGTCCTGTCATGTCTCTGTACTGGCTGCCTGTCACAGTGGAGCAGTTACTCAGGGCAGTGACCTCTCACCTCCAACCCCAGTCCAGACCACCCCTAATCTCCTGCTACTTTAGACTGGCTCCCCCATATAGTGCTCAAGCTCCCGTTCTGTCAGTCCCCTCTCACCTCCAACCCCAGCCCAGACCAGCTCCTGTTCTGTCAGTCCCCTCTCACCTCCAACCCCAGCCCAGACCAACTCCCGTTCTGTCAGTCCCCTCTCACCTCCAACCCCAGCCCAGAACAACTCCCGTTCTGTCAGTCCCTCGCAACTCCAACCCCAGCCCAGACCAACTCCTGTTCTGTCAGTCCCCTCTCACCTCCAACCCCAGCCCAGACCAGCTCCCGTTCTGTCAGTCCCCTCTCACCTCCAACCCCAGCCCAGACCAGCTCCCGTTCTGTCAGTCCCCTCTCACCTCTTTAATCCTTTTTCTTTCCAACTCTTTCACTCTATTTGTTATTTTCTGCTTCCCTTTCTCTTTCATTTTCACCTTTCTCTATAGCATTCTGTCTATCCCAGTGTTTTCCACAAGTACATAGACTAGCCAGGTCCGGGGGTCCTTTCCCGCCTGGGTTTGAAATGTTGTGCAGAAGGAGCTCTATTTTGGTGGTCTCTGGAACATTCTAATGCCTTGATTCCATCTGAAATACACAGCGGAATTATTGAATACTTTAACGACTTTACCTACCAGACTGGAAAAATGAGTTGTGCTATTGTGTAGAAAGACATGACTTTACAATTAAAATGACTGAAAATGTATGAGTTCAGTGTATTGTTAGTAGTTTTGGATCTTGTCTAGGACTATATGATCAGGACTGTTTTCTAAGAGAACATTAAACCTTTTTTAACATTTAACCCGTGTTCTCTTGAGATTAAAGTCTTATTTACAGTTTTACTGCAAGATATGAATTGTCGCAATGATGTTAGCTCTTCAAATTATGTATTTTATTCAAAAAGAAAAATGAAGTAAATAAAATAGCCCACATTATCTATTTTCTTTTCAGGTTTTTCAGGTCTCTGTTTTTCGCTCTCAAAATCACACTTTTTAAATAGAAAAAACTACAGAATTGGTTATTCTAAGTCCACAACAATGCTTAAATCACATCAGGAGACCACTTTTGAGGTCTGGGAAAAATGTGAGACATTTAGATTTTTGTGTGTAGTTACCCTTTAATTCAAGTACACACCCCACTAGAGGCTCTAGTTTAGCAGTGTTTTTGTTGCTCACCTTTGCAAAACCAATACCCACTGGATTGATATTAATGAAAATAATCATGATAGCATTCTGCCAGGTAAGCATAGGCTACTTTGTAGATAACTGTCATGTTCGTTGAAGGACGGGTCAGACCAAGGCGCAGCGTGATATACGTACATGTTTATTTACACTGAATAAACACACGACAAAACAACAAACCAACGACACGTGAAGTCCAAGGTAGCACACACAACATACCTTACACGGAACAAGATCCCACAACCCACTAGTGCCAATAGGCTGCTTAAGTATGGTCCCCAATCAGAGACATCGAGCGCCAGCTGCCTCTGATTGGGAACCACACCGGCCAACATAGAACCATACATACTAGATCGACAAACAAAGACCAAACACAACAAGGAATATACACACCCTGACTCAACATATAAGCGTCCCCTGAGTCAGGGCGTGACAATAACATCTCATTGAGAATGTTTTTGGGAAAGCCTTTCCATCTACTAGAAGACTGTTTTCATTAGCATCAATGCTAACGACTACACAAAGTGGTAGACTGGTGCACCACGCACACACACAAACAGACAGGGGCATTCTCGTTTCCTCTTCAGAAAGTTGCAGGAAAATACGATGCCTTCTGTTCATGTCTTATGATAAACTTGGGCGAATTAATACATTTTCAATACATTTAGTTGATTCCATAAGGTCAATGCATTTTTGAATATTGTTGAATTCCGTTTTAATGGCTGGATTCCGTGAGGGCCCAGATTATCCTATTTGGACCAGAATGAGGTTCTCCGCTACCTGTTGTTCCCTCATGGTATGTTTTCATAATTCATCTGCAGATCATCGACAAAAAGCATAGGTCTACCAGTAGCCTATGCAAATGAAGGAGCCAAATGAACGTCTTTCTCACCAATGCGGTTTGGTATTCTACACTGACTGACGAGACGAGAGTCACTCACTTTAGCGTCGCTGTCTGGCAAGGCCCGACATCGTATGAAAGGAAACCTACGAAGTCCTTTGATTTGCTTGTCCCGATGCGATACCATGGACATATAACCACGTTGCATGATTTATTAATGGTAAAGGGATATAGGAGATGGACTTTATTCATTCAGTTAGACACCTTTTATAAACTAGTCAACGCTTGCTGTTCAGTTGTCAATCAACGCACAGGAAATAGCCTAGTGTTACTATGCCCCACAACTCTGTGTGGCTGGCTATGTGATGAATTTGTCAGAAAACAATCATCGATACCACTTACATTACATAGGACGTGCAAATTCACCAGCATCATGCTCTCTCTCTCTCTGTGTGTGTAAAGAAATTCCACTGCAACCAGAGATTTGTACACTGAGTGTACAAAACATTAGGAACACATTCCTAATATTGAGTTGCACCCCCCCTTTTGCCCTCAGAAAAGCCTCAATTCGTTGGGGCATGGACTCTACAACGTGTCGAAAGCGTTCCACAGGGATGCTGGCCCATGTTGATTCCAATGCTTCCCACAGCTGTGTCAAGTTGGCTGGATGTCCTTTGGGTGGTGGACCATTCTTGATACAAACGGGAAACTGTTGAGTGTGAAAAACCCAGCAGCGTTGCAATTCTTGACACATTCAAACCGGTGCCACTACCATACCCCGTTCAAAGGCACTTAAATATTCTCCCTACAGATCTAACCCTAACCCTCTCCTCTACCTCTCATCTTTCATATTCCCTTCTCCCTACAGATAACCCTAACCCTCTCCTCTACCTCTCATCTTTCATATCCCCTTCTCCCTACAGATAACCCTAACCCTCTCCTCTACCTCCCCTCATCTTTCATATTCCCTTCTCCCTATCATGTCCCTCTCCACCTCCACTCTACCATTTTGTTTTTCCATTGCTCCCCTTAACCCTTAGTCCCTTCCTCTCTCTCTCTTCTCATCTTTCCTCTCCTCTTTGTTTTTCCACCTGTTCCTGGTCCGTCTCCCTGTGATTTACAGCCTCTGTCTACAGAGTTCAGGAGCGTCTTCTGATAGGCTGGGGTGTCTGATGTCAGCTGACCTGAGAGGAAGGAGTCTGTCTAGACCAGAGTTCAGGGGTGGTAGTTCATTCTTAAGGCTCTCTGAGGTGAACGGGGTATTTAATTCTAAATGCTGTTGCTTCATCACATCACACATAGAGATGTCACGTCTGTGGTGTTCTATTCCACACAGAGTGACGTCAGTGACTCAAGAGCATGCTACACTAGTTTCATCAATCAATGAGATTTTATGAATCCCTTTTTTACATGAGCAGTTGTCACAAAGTGCTTAACAGATACCCGGCCTAAAACCCCACAGAGCAAGCCATGCAGAGGCAGAAGCACAGTTGCTCTGAGAAACTCCCTAGGAAGAAACCTAGAGAGGAACCTAGGAAGAAACCTAGAGAGGAACCTAGAGAGGAACCTAGAGAGGAACCAGGCCTATGGGGAACTGTATTCTGTCCAGTCCACTGAGTATCACGCTTTTCTCCCCCTTCACAGGTCTCCCATCGCACCCTCCATCTTCCCTCCATCATGAGTTCCTGGGTTGTGAACAGGAAAGGAGGACTGCAGTACTCCCGCCACTTCCTCACAGACAACAGCATCTTTCATGGTGAGTGTCACACACACACACACACACACACACAAACACACACACACACACACACACACACACACACACACACACACACACACATAGAATCCCATATCTGCACACATGAACGCAAGCAAGCACTCTGTTGCTCTAATTCTACAGATATCAGATCTTAATTTGACCAGTTTCTCACAGCAGGAAAATAATCCTCCAGTAACAGGAAACGTGAATTATTATGTGCATATAAATTAATTGACATTTTTGTAAGGGGTTAATACATTTTTCGTTAGGGCAAATCAAGTCAGACTTTTTTGTGGAAATTACAAACTTTAGAAGCCTTTTCAAACTTCGAATACACTACACATTTGCATTTCCTGCTGCACAGGAAAGTTCTCTGCGAAAATAGAGTGATCATATTAAGAGAGATTACGTAGGTGATGACGAAACATGTATTTATTTTATTTTATTTAACTTGATGGAACACAAGGGGGCGATATGCCTCAGCTGTTGTGACTGTGCAGTTCATTCTGAAATACTATATAGCACATTACACAGAGCCCAAGAGTCATCACCAACCATCATCACACCACTAAGACAAGAAAAACACTAAATGGCACTACATGGCAATTCACCAGGTAACGTAACGAACCCTGCAGGACCATTGGGAGCATCAAAATAACAACCTGCAGGGGGCGTCTGTGTGTTTGACTAGAGAGTGTGTGACACTTTGGTTATTACAGAGAGCCACAGGTGGCCCTCACAGTGGAATCATTTAGTTATGATCTATTCTAAGTTTGCAAAGGAAGACAGCTCACTGATGAGGGAGAGGGGAGAGGAATTAGACTGTGTGTGTTTATAATGACAGGTAAGGTTGCTTTAAAGGTGGGGTTTTGACTTTAGTCATTCATAATTAGGTTAAATCCTAAACCTTGGTGCCTCAGGGTTGGATTGCATAGCATTGTCAGCTGGTTGTCAAGTCTCATTCCCCTCAGTTGATTAATCAAAGTAATTGATTATCATTGATTAGCTGGACATCCCTTTAGTTAGTCTGGTCTGAATAGATGTTGAAAGGTCAACCTGATGAAGACTGCTACGGCTAAATGCTTGCTGCTCAGATAAACATCCCACTGCATTTACTCCCACTTCATTTAGATAAATATGAAAAGAATACTGAAAACATTATGTCCTCAAAGGTTATAGATGGGGCAGCAGGGGACATTTTCAAACAGAACAGACATATAGATCTGTGACACATAGATCCGTTCAGTTCCAGCTCTATGATAGATCAGTGTTCGACTGCCTGGGCTGTTACAGCAGCAGACAGACAGAGTACCTGCTGCAGAGACAGACAGACAGACAGACAGACAGACAGACAGACAGACAGACAGACAGACAGACAGACAGACAGAGTATCTGCTGCAGAGACAGATGGACAGACAGACAGACAGACAGACAGACAGACAGACAGACAGACAGACAGACAGACAGACAGACAGACAGACAGACAGACAGACAGTCAGGCAAGCAGACAGACAGACAGAGTACCTGCTACAGAGACAGACAGACAGACAGACAGACAGACAGACAGACAGACAGAGTACCTGCTGCACAGACAGACAGACAGACAGACAGACAGACAGACAGACAGACAGACAGACAGACAGGCAGGCAGACAGACAGACAGACAGACAGACAGACAGACAGACAGACAGACAGACAGACAGACAGACAGACAGACAGACAGACAGACAGACAGACAGACAGACAGACAGACAGACAGACAGACAGACAGACAGACAGACAGACAGACAGACAGACAGACAGACAGACAGGCAGACAGGCAGGCAGGTAGAGTACCTGCTGCAGCGACAGATGGACAGACAGACAGACATAGTACCTGCTGCAGAGACAGACAGACGCCTATCCTCTGGGCCGTAACACACCACCTCACTGAGATACAGCTGGTCTATTACTAGGATTATAGACAGGGCAGCAGGGGCCGTTTTTCAAACAGAACAGACACATAGATCTGTGACACAAATCAAATCCGATCCTTTCAGTTCCAGCTGACAGACAGAAAGACAGACAGAA
>NW_028162821.1:107500-145000 GCF_964263955.1 Coregonus lavaretus
TAACTACTCATGGTGTGATTGTGATAACGTACAGGAACTCAAGTCCTTTTTTTCACCCAACCTAGAATACCTCACAATCAAATGCAGACCGTATTACCTCCCAAGAGAATTCTCTTCGGTTTTAGTCCCGGCCGTGTATATTCCCCCTCAAGCCGATACCACGACAGCCCTCAAGGAACTACACTGGGCTTTGTGCAAACTGGAAACCACATATCCTGAGGCCGCATTTATTGTAGCTGGGGATTTTGACATAGCAATTTTGAGGAAAACGCTACCGAAGTTCTATTAACATCAAAAACGCTCGACCACTGTTACTCCCCCTTCTGGGATGGCTACAAGACCCTCCCCCACCCTCCCTTTGGCAAATCTGATCAAGACTCCATCCTGCTCCTCCCTTCCTTTAGGCAGAAACTCAAACAGGAAGTACCCGTGCTAAGGTCTATTCAACGCTGGTCTGAACAATCAAAATCCATGCTTCAAGATTGTTTTTATCACGCGGACTGGGATATGTTCCGGGTTGCCTCTGAGAATAACATTGACGTATACACGGACGCGGTGACTGAGTTCATCAGGAAGTGAATAGGGGATGTTGTTCACACTATGACTATTAAAACCTACTCAAACCAAAAACTGTGGAAAGATGGCAGCATTTGCGCAAAACTGAAAGCGCATTTAACCACGGCAAGTGATCCCAAAAATATAAAAATTAAATAAAGTTGGTTCAACACAGTGGCGGGTCATTTTGACCCTAGGACAACGGGAGGGTTAAAATAGTAGGCTACCTGCGCATGTTCGTCCACTCCAAAATAATTCCAGCATCCAAACACATGCGCCATTTGAGACACACCCAGTTAAGTAGACCGGAAGTGGAAAAAAAATGTTTTATGGGTAAAGGCCTGAGTGAACTATACTGAACACAAATATAAACGCAAAATGTAAAGTGTTGGTCCATGTTTCATGAGCTGAAATAAAATATTTCTCTAAAATATTGTGTACACATTTGTTTACATCCCTGTTAGTGAGCATTTCTCTTTTGCCAAGAAAATACATCCACCTGACAGGTGTGGCTTATCAAGAAGCTGATTAAACAGTATGATCATTACACAGGTGCACCTTGTGCGGGGGACAATAAAAGGCCACTCTAAAATGTACAGTTTTGTCACACAACACAATGCCACAGATGTCTCAAGTTTTGAAGGAGCGTGCAATTGGCATGCTGACTGCAGGAATGTCAACCAGAGCTATTGCCAGATAATTTAATGTTCATGTCTCTACCATAAGCCGCCTTCAATTATGTTTTAGAGAATTTGGCAGTACGTCCAACCGGCCTCACAACCACAGACCATGTGTAACCACGCCAGCCCAGGACCTCCACATCCGGCTTTTTCACCTGCGGGATCGTTTGAGACCAGCCACCCGGACAACTGATGAAGCTGTGGGTTTACACAACCGAAGACTTTCTGCACAAACGATCAGAAACCGTCTCAGGGAAGCTCATCTGCGTGCTCGTCATCCTCACCATGGTCTTGACCTGACTGCAGTTCGGCATCGTAACAGACTTCAGTGGGCAAATGCTCACCTTCGATGGCCACTGGCATGCTGGAGAAGTGTGCTCTTCACGGATGAATCCTGGTTTCAACTGTACCGGGCAGATGACATGTATGGCATTGTGTGGGTTAGTGGTTTGCTGATGTCAACGTTGTGAACAGAGTGCCCCATGGTGGGGTTATGGTATGGGCAGGCATAAGCTACGGACACAATTGCATTTTATTGATGGCAATTTGAATGCACAGAGATGCTGTGACGAGATCCTGAGGCCCATTGTCGTGCCATTCATCCGCTGCCATCACCTCATGTTTCAGAATGATAATGCACGGCCCCATGTCACAAAGATCTGTACACAATTCCTGGAACGGTCCCAGTTCTTCATTGGCCTGTATACTCACCAGACATGTCACCCATTGAGCATGTTTGGGATGCTCTGGATCGACGTGTACGACAGCGTGTTCCAGTTCTCGCCAATATCCAGCAAATTCGCTCAGACATTGAAGAGGAGTGGGACAACATTCCACAGGCCAAAATCAACAGCCTGATCAACTCTATGCGAAGGAGATGTGTTGCGCTGCATTAGGCAAATGACAGTCACACCGGATACTGACAGTTTTTTTATCCTTGCCCCTACCTTTTTTAAAAGTTATCTGTGAAATCCATAGATTAGGGCCTAATTTATTTATTTTCAATTGACTGATTTCCTTATATGAACTGTAACTCAGTAAAACCTTTGAAATTGTTGCATGTTGCGTTTATGTTTTTGTTCAGTGTATTTTCATGTATCCACCATCTCTGACGGGACTGTCTTGGGGATGGGATGACAAGTCCAGCCACATGGAGATTATTTTTTTTTAAAACCATGACACAGAGGTTTAATTTGGAATAAGATTTTATTTAAATATTTACAACTGTAGCAGTACAAATTGCATTTTAAACAAATAGCAGCAGAATGGTTAAATTAGCAATATTTAGAGACCCCCTCCCCCAAAGTTTGACTTTGTTGCATTTAGGGAGATTCATGTCTCATTCAGTGGGTCATAGATCCCCCTGGGCCCCCTGTAATTCACACTCTGTCTCAGTCCCTCCCTCTAACTCTTTCCCCTTCTCCCCTCTCCTGTCCTCCCCTCTCCTGTCCTCCCCTCTCCTGTCCTCCCCTCTCCTGTCCTCCCATCTCCTGTCCTCCCCTCTCCTGTCCTCCCCTCTCCTGTCCTCTCATCTCCTGTCCTCCCATCTCCTGTCCTCCCCTCTCCTGTCCTCTCATCTCCTGTCCTCCCATCTCCTGTCCCCCCCTCTCCTGTCCTCTCATCTCCTGTCCTCCCATCTCCTGTCCTCCCCTCTCCTGTCCTCCCCTCTCCTGTCCTCTCATCTCCTGTCCTCCCATCTCCTGTCCTCCCCTCTCCTGTCCTCCCATCTCCTGTCCTCCCCTCTCCTGTCCTCCCATCTCCTGTCCTCCTATCTCCTGTCCTCTCCTGTCCTCTCATCTCCTGTCCTCCCCTCTCCTGTCCTCCCATCTCCTGTCCTCCCCTCTCCTGTCCTCCCCTCTCCTGTCCTCTCATCTCCTGTCCTCTCATCTCCTGTCCTCCCATCTCCTGTCCTCCCCTCTCCTGTCCTCTCATCTCCTGTCCTCCCATCTCCTGTCCTCCCCTCTCCTGTCCTCTCATCTCCTGTCCTCCCATCTCCTGTCCTCCCCTCTCCTGTCCTCCCCTCTCCTGTCCTCTCATCTCCTGTCCTCCCCTCTCCTGTCCTCCCATCTCCTGTCCTCCCATCTCCTGTCCTCTCCTGTCCTCCCATCTCCTGTCCTCCCCTCTCCTGTCCTCCCCTCTCCTGTCCTCCCCTCTCCTGTCCTCTCATCTCATGTCCTCTCATCTCCTGTCCTCCCCTCTCCTGTCCTCTCATCTCCTGTCCTCCCATCTCCTGTCCTCCCATCTCCTGTCCTGTCCTCCCCTCTCCTGTCCTCTCATCTCCTGTCCTCCCCTCTCCTGTCCTCTCATCTCCTGTCCTCCCCTCTCCTGTCCTCCCCTCTCCTGTCCTCCCCTCTCCTGTCCTCTCATCTCCTGTCCTCTCATCTCCTGTCCTCCCCTCTCCTGTCCTCCCCTCTCCTGTCCTCCCCTCTCCTGTCCTCCCCTCTCCTGTCCTCTCATCTCCTGTCCTCCCATTTCCTGTCCTCCCCTCTCCTGTCCTCCCCTCTCCTGTCCTCCCCTCTCCTGTCCTCTCATCTCCTGTCCTCTCATCTCCTGTCCTCCCCTCTCCTGTCCTCCCCTCTCCTGTCCTCCCCTCTCCTGTCCTCCCCTCTCCTGTCCTCTCATCTCCTGTCCTCCCCTCTCCTGTCCTCCCATTTCCTGTCCTCCCCTCTCCTGTCCTCCCCTCTCCTGTCCCCCTCATCCCTTCTTTCTGTGGATGATGGTTTGTATCCAGCAGTAGTTAATCAGAGGGTTAAGAGAGTGGAAAGGAGAAAAGGAGGGAATGGATCCTGTGATCAGGAGAGAGACGAGATCAGATCCTGTGATCAGGAGAGAGATGAGATCAGATCCTGTGATCAGGAGAGAGACGAGATCAGATCCTGTGATCAGGAGAGAGACGAGATCAGATCCTGTGATCAGGAGAGAGACGAGATCAGATCCTGTGATCAGGAGAGAGATGAGATCAGATCCTGTGATCAGGAGAGAGATGAGATCAGATCCTGTGATCAGGAGAGAGACGAGATCAGATCCACACACACACACACACACACACTCACACTGCAGGAGGGAAAGGTACCATGTCATTAGATAAGATGTGGGTGGGCTGTGAGGAGATGGGCCTCTTTGTTCTTCCAGACCGCTATCGACTATATGACCTTTGAACACTTCTACTGGGATGCCCATCAATATAGGCCTGTGTGTGTGTGTGTGTGTGTGTGTGTGTGTGTGTGTGTGTGTGTGTGTGTGTGTGTGTGTGTGGGTGTGGGTGTGGGTGTGCGTGTGCTGGGGTGCCCATCAATAAATTCTGGCTCCAATCAGAGAGTAATCTGCTTTAATCTCGATCATCAGACACTATCCAGATATGGCTGTGTGTGTATGTGTATGTGTGTGTGTGTTTACCAGACTAATGTTTCATTAGGGAAATGACTGAGAGTGAAAAACACCAACCAATGCCAGCCTAACATGAGAACATCTGTGAGGGATGCAGAAAATACCTCTTCTTCCCTCCCCTATGTGCAGTGGTGGAAAAAGTTCCCAACTGTCATACTTGAGTAAAAGTAAAGATACCTTCATAGAAAATGACTCAAGTAAAAGTGAAAGTCACTCATGAAAATACTACTTGAGTAAAAGTCTAAAAGTATTTGGTTTTAAATATACTTAAGTATCAAAAGTAAAAGTACAAGTATAAATCATTTCAAATTCCTTATTATAAGCGAACCAGAAGGCACCATTTTTTATTTTTTATTTATTTAAGGATAGCAAGGGACAAACTACTACACGCAGACATCATTTCCAAACAAATCATGTGTGTTTAGTGAGTCCGCCAGATCAGAGGCAGTTGGGATGACCAGGGATGTCCTCTTGATAAATGCGTGAATTGAACCATTTTCCTGTCCTGCTAAGCATTCAAAATGTAACGAGTACTTTTGGGTGTCAGGGAAAATGGATGGAGTAAAAAGTACATTATTTTGTTTAGGAATGTAGTGAAGGAAAAGTAGTCAAAAATATTAATAGGAAAGTCAAGTACAGATACCCAACAAAATTACTTAAGTAGTACTTTAAAGTATTTTTACTTGAGTACTTTACACCACTGCCTATACAGTACAGTATGTAACAATACTTGTATTGGTTTTATAAGTGTTTGTTATGCATTTTGGCAGTATGTTTACAGATTTGTTTGCCAAATGATAGGTTAGCCTATCGATAAATTGCGTCTTCGTCATAGATGTATTTGTCATGGTGATTTATCATAATATTATTTGTGTTCCTCATTGATGAACCTACATAGCCTATCGAGTTTTATTTGTAATATTTGTTTAGATGTTTAGTGTCTCCCTGCGCATGAATAGGCAAGGCTGAGCTCCCTTTCCTGGCCGTCCTTGACTGTAGTATGTAATCAGGCTTGTGCTGCGTTCATAAACCATGTGGGAAGGTGGTAATTACCAGTTGTGATGTCGTAAATACCAGTTGGATGCATTCAAATGCTTTGAACTCTTTGAGAAATGCCGATTGGCTAATGGCCAACAAGCTGAGTCAACCATAAACTAAAAGGAAAGCTACTGTACCATGCTTGTAAACAAATGATAGTGTTCAAAAACCATATTTATATGTTGCTTTTTATAAATAATGTTTTGTCTTTTACAATTTTTTTTGTCATGATTTCTATATCTACATGAATGAAGGAATGTGGAGCCAACTGAATATTGATTGATGTATAATTTTTTTAGGGGGTAGATCAGCTTTAATATTGCAGATAGATTGTAACTTCCATCAATGTAATTGTCTACATCACTTCCAATCCCCCATATGTTTTTTTTTCTTCTCGCAAATATATATAAGGAACATGGAGCAAACTGAATATTGCTTTTTTTCAAAAGCTGTAGAACTGGCAGTGATCAAGTCCAACATTTTCAGACGAACAGTAAAACAGTAAAAACCAACAGAACACTTCAATTACATTCTCAGTAACGGTTACAAAAAAGTTTTTCTTGCAAAGACTGTGATATGTGGTTATTTCTCTACCTTAGTTGAATGCACTGACTGTAAGTCACTATGCATACGAGTGTCTGCTAAAAGCCACAAATGTAAATGTTGCAAAGTATGATGTACTCTGTATGATTCTAATGAGCTCCGCCCACAAACAAGAACAGATTTGGTGGGTCCGGACCGGACCCAATCTGAACAAATCATAGACGTCTATGTTTCACAAATTTGGACAGCTCAGCACAGTATAGTATAATACAGTATAGTACAGCAGAGTACAGTATAGTACAGTATAGTACAGTATAGTACAGTATAGTACAGTAGAGCACAGTATAGTACAGTATAGTACAGTAGAGCACAGTATAGTATAGGATAGTATAGGATAGTACAGTATAGTACAGTAGAGCGCAGTATAGTATAGTACAGTATAGTACAGTACAGTACAGTATAGTACAGTATAGTACAGTATAGTACAGTATAGTACAGTATAGTACAGTAGAGCGCAGGATAGTATAGTATAGTACAGTACAGTATAGTACAGTAGAGCACAGTATATTACAGTATAGTACAGTATAGTACAGTATAGTACAGTATAGTACAGTATAGTACAGTATAGTACAGTACAGTAGAGCACAGTATAGTACAGTATAGTACAGTATAGTACAGTAGAGCACAGTATAGTACAGTAGAGCACAGTATAGTATAGTACAGCAAAGTACAGTATAGTACAGTATAGTACAGTAGAGCACAGTATAGTACAGTATAGTACAGTATAGTACAGTAGAGCGCAGTATAGTATAGTATAGTACAGTATAGTACAGTATAGTACAGTATAGTACAGTAGAGCACAGTATAGTACAGTATAGTACAGTATAGTACAGTATAGTACAGTACAGTATAGTACAGCAAAGTACAGTATAGTACAGTATAGTACAGTAGAGCACAATATAATATAGTATAGTACAGTATAGTACAGTAGAGCACAGTATAGTACAGTATAGTACAGTATAGTACAGTATAGTACAGTAGAGCACAGTATAGTACAGTAGAGCACATTATAGTACAGTAGAGCATAGTAGAGCACAGTAGAGCACAATATAATATAGTATAGTACAGTATAGTACAGTAGAGCACAGTATAGTACAGTATAGTATAGTATAGTATAGTATAGTATAGTATAGTATAGTATAGTATAGTATAGTACAGTAGAGCACAATAGAGTTTAGTTCAGTAGAATACAGTAGAGAACAGTGCAGTAAAGTACATTAGGGTACAGTACAATATAGCACAATATGCTGTCTGTACTCTACTGTACTATACTGTACTCTACTATACTGTACTGTGCTGTCCAAACTTGTGAAACATAGACATCTATAATTGGTTAGGATTTGTTTGGGCCAAATCGAGGCCGGTCCTGACCAGATGTCTGTGGAAACGGAAATCAAGGCCGGACCGGACCGGACAAAATCTGAACCAAACATAGACGTCTATATAATTGTTTCAGATTTGGTCCGGTTCGGACCAACAAAACGACGTCTGATGACGTTTAAATCAAGGCCAGGGCGGACAGACCAAATTTCAACATCTTTTCAACATCCATGGGCCTCGGTGTAAGATGGTGCTCACTGTGACATCATGGTTGTTCCCCTGCTCAGAAGTTGCATGCATTAACTAAGATTTATATTAACACCAGATTGCTATAAGAAATGATATGTTTAGCTGATAAATAAAATACAGTGCCTTTGGAAAGTATTCAGACCCCTTGACTTTTTCCACATGTTGTAACGGTACAGCCTTATTCTAAAATGAAAGGACATTTTTAAAAAATCCTCATCAATCAACAAACAATACCCCATAATGACAAAGCAAAAACAGGTTTTCAGATTGTTTTGCTAATTTATTAAAAATAAAAAACAGAAATACCTAGTATTCAGACCCTTTGCTATGAGACTCGAAATTGAGCTCAGATACATCCTGTTTCCAATGATCATCCTTGAGATGTTTCTACAACTTAATTGGAGTCCACGTGTGGTAAATTCAATTAATTGGACATGATTTGGAAAAGCACACACCTGTCTATATAAGGTCACACAGTTGACAGTGCATGTCAGAGCAAAAACCAAGCCATGAGGTCGAAGGAATTGTCCGTGGAGCTCCGAGACAGGATTGTGTCGAGGCACAGATCTGAGGAAGGGTACCAAAACATTTGTGCAGCATTGAAGGTCCCCAAGAACACAGTGGCCTCCATCATTCTTAAATGGAAGAAGTTTGGAACCACCAAGACTCTTCCTAGAGCTGGCCACCTGGCCAAACTGAGCAATCGGGGGAGAAGGGCCTTGGTCAGGGAGGTGACCAAGAACCCGATGGTCACTCTGACAGAGCACTAGAGTTCCTCTGGGGAGATGGGAGAACCTTCCAGAAGGACAACCATCTCTGCAGCACTCCATCAATCAGGCCTTTATGGTAGAGTGGCCTGACAAAAGGCACATGACAGCCCGCTTGGAGTTTGCCGAAAGGCACCTAAAGACTCTCAGACCATCACAAACAAGATTATCTGGTCTGAATGCCAGGTGTCACGTCTGGAGGAAACCTGGCACCATCCCTACGGTGATGTATGGTGGTGGCAGCATCATGCTGTGGGGATGTTTTTCAGCGGCAGGGACTGGGAGACTAGTCAGGATGATTGGAGCAAAGTACAGAGAGATCCTTGATGAAAACGTGCTCCTGAGCGCTCAGGATCTCAGACTGGGTTGAAGGTTCACCTTCCAACAGGACAACGGGCCTAAGCACACAGCCAAGACAACGCAGGAGTGGCTTCAGGACAAGTCTCTGAATGTCTTTGAGTGGCCCAGCAAGAGCCCGTACTTAAACCCGGAGATACCTGAAAATTGCTGTGCATGACGCATCCCATCCAACCTGACAGAGCTTGAGAGGATCTGCAGAGAATAATGGGAGAAACACCCCAAATACAGGTGTGCCAAGCTTGTAGCGTCATACCCAAGAAGACTCATTTACATTTGACATTTTTTGTCATTTAGCAGCCGCTCTGGATGAGCGACTTACATGAGCAATTAGGGTTAAGTGCCTTGCTCAAGGGCACATCGACAGGTTTTTCACTTAGTCGGCTCGGGGATTAGAACCTGCGACCTTTCGGTTACTGGCACAACGCTCTTAACCACTAAGCTACCTGCCGCCCAATGCTGTAATCGCTGCCAAAGGTGCTTCAATAAAGTACTGAGTAAAGGGTCTGAATACTTATGTAAATGTGATATTTAAGTTTGTTATTTTTAATAAATTTGGGCACATTTCTAAAAACGTGTTTTTGCTTTGTCATTATGGGGTATTGTGTGTAGATTGATGAGGGGAAAAAACTGTTTAATAAATTTTAGAATAAGGCTGTAACGTAACAAAATGTGGAAAAAGTCAAGGGGTCGGAATAGTTTCCGAAGGCACTGTATTACCCTTTTCACAGCGATAGCCTATTCTGATATTCAAACCACCAAGCAGGTAGCCAGCCTTCTAATAATGTTCCCGATATGAGCAAATCCATTCGTCAAGCGAGGGAAATGACTCGGTAATTGTTTGACGCAGCCCCGGGGCGATTACTGTCACGCACAGAAGCTTACATTGAAAGGAAAAACGAACATACGCTAAAGGGAGAATTTAACAGGCTTCTGTTTTTAGCTACATTTTGTTTAGTGTGATGGGTTTCCATTTGCTGAAATTGTTTGCGTCTTTTGAGATACAGCAGTGGCAGGGCACACGTGATAATAATACCGTCCTGCGTAATAGAAAGCAGAGAGAGAGAGAGAGAGAGAGAGAGAGAGAGAGAGAAGTAGGTCAAATAATAAATACACCGTTTCCCCTATCTGGACCTGATATTGAAACTAAAACTCCCAAGAGCCCCAGCGCATCGCGTGCACCCCAAGTCAGAGCCTGGTGCGTGAAAGGTAATAGGATGTATGTCAAAACAAAAGTTTCCGTTTTTAATTCCTGATTCCCATGGAACACAATTGTAAGCCTGAAATGCAACTCAATGTCAAATCACATAGAACTGTCGTCATTTAGCCTAAATGGCGAACATCCTGTGAATTATGTTTTGTTCATAACCTATCTGAAATGTGCTTAGGCTGCTTTGAGTCCCTTGCAAGGTAATATACTTTCTCCATTGTATCTGCTGTCTGCTTCCTGGCTGTCATTTAACCTTTTCACTAGCTCCCCGTTTTATGACAGCCCCACTACTCCCCTCCCCTCGCCTCGCCAGGCTATCACGTACATTTGTCAAGAAAACCGCAGAGAGTAAAGCAGAAACATGTGTGTGTATGTTGCGCGGGAGAGATAGGCAGCAGGTTTTGTGGAGCGTTCAGAGGGTCCTGTCTGTGTCAGTTCAGTTCAGTCTCTGGCTCGTTTGGCGACTTGTGTGACACTGAAAAAAACATGCGGTCTATTTGGACTAGGCGCAACATGGGGACACAGGGGAATTTCAGACCAATAGATGTTATTTTACGTCATGGCAACTAGGGTACTCTACTGGAGACGACCTACTGTATGGAAAGGATGTCCAAAGTGAATGGAAGGACAATAACTATTTGAGAGCACTACCTCAAAACAACATCGCTCCCCCTTTATCCTGGATCAGAATTACTTATCCAAAACTATTCAAACACAAAATCTATTTTAAATGGCTGAACTTGAAGTATCCAAAAATCTCAGTTTTGAGAAGGGTAAGCATTCTACTCAACTCTACTCTATTTCAATGTATGTTTAATGGTACGCTAGGTGATGAGGGGCGGGGGCGTATTATCAAAATGTAGCTTAGGTTTAAACCTGGACTGTCTTCTGAATGGATTTATCTATTCCTAAATTCTTTGACATGTTTGCTTCGGTATTGTTGTTATTTTTATGGTGACAATGCCTGTGTTTTGTTGGTTTTTGAGACTGTTATTGTGAGTGTGACAAATAAGCATTTGTTATGCATAGGTGTGGAACAAAATGCACTACATTGTTGAGTTCAATATCACAGCCCATGCGTTAATGCCTTTACTACGTAAAAAAAATGTTTAAAAAAAAATACGTTTTTTTGGTATCATCCTATTAAGTTTTCAATTTGACTAAGAAATTCATGTTGTGAGTGTCAGTCTTGCCAGGAAACCTATTTGTCTTTGTAGAACAGTAGGCTATGGAACCCGAGAGCGCACGCCCACTCAGTGGTGCTGCAGCGGAATGCTTCTGCTCCCGGCTGGATGTCTGTCGGGAGGGGGCAGAAAATCTGCTTTTTCCCGCCCTTATCTGACGAGAGTTGCAGGTGTCCTTGTTGATACAGTCAGACACAAATTTATGCTGCCAATGTAAACCAAATAGGTTGTGTAGGCTAACCATTCAGCCATTTGAATCAAATTTTCTCCAGTATTATATTTTATTTGAATACAAAATGGAACACTTCTGTTGAAGGGAGAACATATTCAGGGGCGGATTGGAACCAAAAATCGTCCCTGGCATTTCTAATCCCCCCCCCCCCCCCCCTCTTAAGGCACCCACATGGCCCATTTTTTTCCCTGAAGCCCCAATTATTAGCCAGATAATGATCATTTCGCGTAAAAACCCAAGTTAGACATGCCCACTGGGCTAAAAATGG
Source organism: Coregonus lavaretus (assembly GCF_964263955.1). NCBI lineage: Eukaryota > Metazoa > Chordata > Actinopteri > Salmoniformes > Salmonidae > Coregonus > Coregonus lavaretus. The sequence goes on from NW_028162821.1 coordinate 119,351, forward strand.
ACCAGCACATCTGCCATTTGCCAGAAATGCCAGATGGCCAGTCCGCCCCTGAACATATTCAAGCTAAAAAAGGCTCAGAACATTCAGCTGTCAAACAATGTAACCCTCTCTCTAGCCATAGGAGACTTGTGCACATTGAAGGCCGCCAGCATTCCGTAACGTGTATTGAAGGGTGACAGCAAACTGTTGGTCTTTCGCACTTCACAGTTATCAGCTTCCTAATCTATTATTGGCCCATAAAATGTGGATAAAGTACCAGTGTGTATTACTGTAGCTTGCTACTGAGCCTCTTCAACTGATTTTGATACTAGATTTGGTTGTGTGTCTTACCTAGCAGAAATGAAATGTTGCTTCATTTTGATCTGGCAGAGTCAGAGGCCTATAGGCTATAGTGTGTGATGCTAGCCTTATAGGCTATAGTGTGTGATGCTAGCATAGACCTATAAGCCATAGTGTGTGATGCTAGCATAGACCTATAAGCCATAGTGTGTGATGCTAGCATAGACCTATAAGCCATAGTGTGTGATGCTAGCATAGACCTATAAGCCATAGTGTGTGATGCTAGCATAGACCTATAAGCCATAGTGTGTGATGCTAGCATAGACCTATAAACTATAGTGTGTGATGCTAGCATAGACCTATAGACTATAGTGTGTGATGCTAGCCTATACCTACAGTATAAGCTATAGTGTGTGATGCTAGCATAGACCTATAAGCTATAGTGTGTAATGCTAGCATAGACCTGTAAGCTATAGTGTGTGATGCTAGCATAGACATGTAAGCCATAGTGTGTGATGCTAGCATAGACCTATAAGCCATAGTGTGTGATGCTAGCATAGACCTATAAACTATAGTGTGTGATGCTAGCATAGACCTATAGACTATAGTGTGTGATGCTAGCCTATACCTACAGTATAAGCTATAGTGTGTGATGCTAGCATAGACCTATAAGCTATAGTGTGTAATGCTAGCATAGACCTGTAAGCTATAGTGTGTGATGCTAGCATATACCTATAAGCCATAGTGCATGATGCTAGCATAGACATGTAAGCCATAGTGTGTGATGCTAGCATAGACCTGTAAGCCATAGTGTGTGATGCTAGCATAGACCTATACGCTATAGTGTGTGATGCTAGCCTAGACCTATAAGCCATAGTGCATGATGCTAGCATAGACCTGTAAGCTATAGTGTGTGATGCTAGCATAGACCTGTAAGCCATAGTGTGTGATGCTAGCATAGACCTATAAGCTATAGTGCATGATGCTAGCATAGACCTGTAAGCCATAGTGTGTGATGCTAGCATAGACCTATAAGCTATAGTGTGTGATGCTAGCATAGACCTATAAGCCATAGTGTGTGATGCTAGCATAGACCTGTAAGCTATAGTGTGTGATGCTAGCATAGACCTATAGACTATAGTGTGTGATATACTGTAGTAGCCCTCCCCTTCTCAACCCATTTACTTTTGATCTGAGCTATAGATAGAAACACTAAGGGGAGATGTCTGTGCCTTTATGACTCAAATCAAATCAAATCAAATTTTATTGGCCACATGCGCCGAATACAACAGGTGCAGACATTACAGTGAAATGCTTACTTACAGCCCTTAACCAACAGTGCATTTATTTTTAATAGAAAAGTAGAATAAAACAACAAAAAAGTGTTGAGAAAAAAAGAGCAGAAGTAAAATAAAATAACAGTAGGGAGGCTATATATACAGGGGGGTACCGGTGCAGAGTCAATGTGCGGGGACACCGGCTAGTTGAGGTAGTTGAAGTAATATGTACATGTGGGTAGAGTTAAAGTGACTATGCATAAATAATTAACAGAGTAGCAGCAGCGTAAAAAGATGGGGTGGGGGGGCAGTGCAAATAGTCCGGGTAGCCATGATTAGCTGTTCAGGAGTCTTATGGCTTGGGGGTAGAAGCTGTTGAGAAGTCTTTTGGACCTAGACTTGGCACTCCGGTACCGCTTGCCGTGCGGTAGCAGAGAGAACAGTCTATGACTAGGGTGGCTGGAGTCTTTGACAAATTTGAGGGCCTTCCTCTGACACCGCCTGGTATAGAGGGCCTGGATGGCAGGAAGCTTGGCCCCAGTGATGTACTGGGCCGTACGCACTACCCTCTGTAGTGCCTTGCGGTCGGAGGCCAAGCAGTTGCCATAACAGGTGGTAATGCAACCAGTCAGGATGCTCTCGATGGTGCAGCTGTATAATTTTTTGAGGATCTGAGGACCCATGCCAAATCATTTCAGTCTCCTGAGGGGGAATAGGCTTTGTCGTGCCCTCTTCACGACTGTCTTGGTGTGTTTGGACCATGATAGTTCGTTGGTGATGTGGACACCAAGGAACTTGAAGCTCTCAACCTGTTCCACTACAGCCCCGTCGATGAGAATGGGGGCGTGCTCAGTCCACAATAATCTCCTTTGTCTTGGTCACGTTGAGGGAGAGGTTGTTATCCTGGCACCACACGGCCAGGTCTCTGACCTCCTCCCTATAGGCTGTCTCATCGTTGTCGGTGATCAGGCCTACCACTGTTGTGTCGTCTGCAAACTTAATGATGGTGTTGGAGTCGTGCCTGGCCATGCAGTCATGGGTGAACAGGGAGTACAGGAGGGGACTGAGCACGCACCCCTGAGGGGCCCCCGTGTTGAGGATCAGTGTGGCAGATGTGTTGTTACCTACCCTTACCACCTGGGGGCGGCCCGTCAGGAAGTCCAGGATCCAGTTTCAGAGGGAGGTGTTTAGTCCCAGGATCCTTAGCTTAGTGATGAGCTTTGAGGGCACTATGGTGTTGAATGCTGAGCTGTAGTCAATGAATAGCATTCTCACGTAGGTGTTCCTCTTGTCCAGGTGGGAAAGGGCAGTGTGGAGTGCAATAGAGATTGCATCATCTGTGGATCTGTTGGGGCGGTATGCAAATTGGAGTGGGTCTAGGGTTTCTGGGATAATGGTGTTGATGTGAGCCATGACCAGCCTTTCAAAGCACTTCATGGCTACAGACGTCAGTGCTACGGGTCGGTAGTCATTTAGGCAGGGTATCTTAGAGTCCTTGGGCACGGGGACTATGGTGGTCTGCTTGAAACATGTTGGTATTACAGACTCAGTCAGGGACATGTTGAAAATGTCAGTGAAGACACTTGCCAGTTGGTCAGCACATGCTCCGAGTACACGTCCTGGTAATCCGTCTGGCCCTGCGGCCTTGTGAATGTTGACCTGCTTAAAAGTCTTACTCACATCGGCTATGGAGAGCGTGATCACATAGTCATCCGGAACAGCTGGTGCTCTCATGCATGCTTCAGTGTTGCTTGCCTCGAAGCGAGCATAGAAGTGGTTTAGCTCGTCTGGAAGTCTTGTGTCACTGGGCAGCTCGCGGCTGTGCTTCCCTTTGTAGTCTGTAATAGTTTTCAAGCCCTGCCACATCCGACGAGCGTCAGAGCCGGTGTAGTACAATTCAATCTTAGTCCTGTATTGACTCTTTGCCTGTTTGATGGTTTGTCGGAGGGCTTAGCAGGATTTCTTATAAGCGTCCGGGTTAGAGTCCCGCTCCTTGAAAGCGGCAGCTCTACCCTATAGCTCAGTGCAGATGTTTCCTGTAATCCATGGCTTCTGGTTGGGGTATGTACGTACGGTCACTGTGGGGACGACATCATCGATGCACTTATTGATGAAGCCAGTGACTGATGTGGTGTACTCCTCAATGCTATCTGAAGAATCCCGGAACATGTTCCAGTCTGTGCTAGCTAAACAGTCCTGTAGCTTAGCATCTGCGTCATCTGACCACTTTTTTATTAACCGAGTCACTGGTGCTTCCTGCATTAGTTTTTGCTTATAAGCAGGAATCAGGAGGATAGAGTTATGGTCAAATTTGCCAAATGGAGGGCGAGGGAGAGCTTTTTATGCGTCTCTGTGTGTGGAGTAAAGGTGGTCTAGAGTTTTTTTTCCTCTGGTTGCACATTTAACATGCTGGTAGAAATGAGGTAGAACGGATTTAAGTTTCCCTGCATTAAAGTCCCCGGCCACTAGGAGCGCTGCCTCTGGATGAGCGTTTTCCTGTTGACTTATGGCCTTACACAGCTCATTCAGTGCAATCTTAATGCCAGCATTGGTTTGTGGTGGTAAATAGACAGCTATGAAAAATATAGATGAAAACTCTCTTGGTAAATAGTGTGGTTTACAGCTTATCATAAGATACTCTACTTCAGGCGAGCAAAACCTTGAGACTTCCTTAGTATTTGATTTTGTGCACCAGCTGTTGTTTACAAATATACACAGACCGCCACCCCTTGTCTTACCGGAGTCAGCCGTTCTATCCTGCCGATGTAGCGTATAGCCCGCTAGCTGTATGTTGTCCATGTCGTCGTTCAGCCACGACTCGGTGAAACATAAGATATTACAGTTTTTTATGTCCCGTTGGTAGGATAACCGTAATCTTAGGTCATCCAATTTATTCTCAAATGATTGAAGATTGGCTAATAGGATTGATGGGAGTGGCAGTTTAAATTCGCCACAAGGCACCCCGACCTACGTCCACGATATCTCCATCTCTTCCTCATGCAAATGACGGGGATTTGGGCCTTGTCGGGTGTCTGTAGGATATCCTTCGCGGCCGCCTCGTTGAAGAAAAAATATTTGTCCAATACGAGGTGAGTAATCGCTGTCCTGATATCCAGAAGCTCTTTTTGGTTATACGAGACGATGGCAGAAACATAACGTACAAAATAAATTACTAATAACGCGGAAAAACACACATAATAGTACAATTGGTTAGAGGGCTGTAAAACGGCAGCCATCTTCTCCGGCGCCATTATTATAATGGACTGTATACAGTATAGCTGCTATTATGTGGTGAGTTGGTGCCCATGCCCCAGATTGTTATAGAAAAATGTCCGTCTCTGTGCTGCTTCACAGGCTGTCAACAGTCTGATGCAACCCCTGCTCCTAGAAAGCAGCATTAGTGTCAAACTGCCACTCCTCCTCTCCTCCGTGTGTGTGAGAGAGAGAGAGAGAGAGAGAGAGAGAGAGAGAGAGAGAGAGAGAGAGAGAGAGAGAGAGTGTAATCTGGGGGTTCTATTTCTAAATGTGTGTGTGTGTGGCACACTGTTGCTAATCCCCTCCACATGGAGGAAATGGCTTTTTCATGTAAAATGAGTTGTCTTCCTGCCTTTCCTCCTGATGATGATGATGAGGAATCTCAGCACGCTCTCGCTTTCTCTTTTTCACTCTCTTTCTCTTCTCTCTCTCTCTCTCTCTCTCTCTCTCTTTCACCCTGAGCTAACATCTTCTCCGTACCTTCTGTCATTCTCTTCACTCTATTATCCTGTTTTATTTCATCTCCTCTCCACACATTTTGCTCTCTCTTCATGCTCACTCTCTTCACTTTTCTTTTCTCCCCTTCCTCCTCTCCTCCCTTCACCTCTCCTCTCCTCCATTCAGTGAATACTTGAGGCTGAGTTTTGACCAGGGTTGGATTCTCAAGGGCATCAGAGCTACAGGAGGCCATGCATTATGGAAATCCTATGTTGAGGAGCTGATGCTATCATGTATGCATATGGATTTGTGTTTAGGTATTTTTATGAATTTTTTCACTGGGCTTGTGTGTGTGTACTTATACTGTGTAAGTGTGTCAATTTCCTGTGACTATTACTTTAGTAAATCAACCCAACTCTTCTTAGTTTAAGCCACCCAGAAGCTTGGCCAAATTGATTTCACGTTACGCAATCCCCACTGCCGGAACTCTGTGCTAAAGTAAAGAGCTGCTTAAGTCTCCACTCTTCTCTTCCCTGTGAAGTCTGGGAGATCAGGCAGTTTGACATGGAAGCCTCTGCTCCTACAGAGGGGAAAGATGAAAAGAGCTGAGGGAGTATTGGAGTGCCTGATCACACATTCTCTCTCTCTCTCTCTCTCTCTCTCTCTCTCTCTCTCTCTCTCTCTCTCTCTCGCTCTCTCTCTCTCTCTCTCTCTCTCTCTCTCTCTCTCTCTCTCTCTCTCTCTCTCTCTCTCTCTCTCTCTCTCTCTCTCTCTCTCTCTCTCTCTCTCTCTCTCTCTCTCTCTCTCTCTCTCGCTCTCTCTCTCTCGCTCTCTCTCTACTTTGATATGCAGGCGGGTGTAGCCCTCTCAGGGAGCCCCTTGTACCAGAGCTGGTGAATACATTAAGAGGCTGCAGTTGAGCAGGGTTATTTCTGGATCAAAAAGGGGCTTAGGTGGTGGGCATGGCAGGGGGCCCAACTTTTTTCATGGAGCTGTGAGAACCTTTTGCAGTTTTAAAGCAAATGTCCTGCAATTCTATGCATTTTCCCATGGCTAATCCTGTGTTCTTTTGCTCAAACATAATAACAAAATATAGTTTACAAAACATTAGGAACACCTGCTCTTTCCATGACATAGACTGACAAGGTGAATCCAGGTGAAAGCTATGATCCCTTCTTGATGTCAACTTTTAAATCCACTTCAATCAGCGTAGATAAAGGAGAGGAGACTTTTAAGCCCTGACACAATTGAGACATGGATTGTATATGTGTGCCATTCAGAGGGTGAATGGGCAAGACAAAATATTTAAGTGCCTTTGAACGGGTTATGGTAGTAAGTGCCAGGTGTACCGGCTTGTGTCAAGAACTGCAACGCTGCTGGGTTTTGGGTTTTGGGTTTTCCTGTGTGTATCAAAAATGGTCCACCACCCAAAGGACATCCAGCCAACTTGACACAACTCTGGGAAGCGTTGGCGTCAACATGGGCCAGCATCCCTGTGGAACGCTTTCGACACCTTAGTAAGTCTAGTGATTATAATCGCATGAGCGCTCAGTTTTATAGCGATTGTCATGTCTAGGTTTGTATTGACTGTATTGATTACCTTGGGTCATTTCGTCGTCATCGTTAATGTGAGTGATTTGCACTGAGTGATGTCAGTATAAACGATGTATCTGCATCTCTGTACAGTATGTGTCCATGTGCGTACAGCATGTAGGCAAAAAGTGTGTTTTCAAGTTCACATATCATTTGTATGAATGTCCATGTTCTCACTGTTTCTGTTCCGTTGACCCATGAAGCTCTTTCCACAGACCATATAGATTCTGCTGAGCCTAAATGAATCAGCCAAGTCTTAGCTACTGGGCTTTCCACCCAACTAGGAGACTGTTTTCACCATGCTTTTATTAACCAGCGAGAGAGAGTAGCGATTGGGAGGCACACAATTGGCCCCGCGTCGTCCGGGTTTGGCCGGGGTAGGCCGTCATTGAAAATAAGAATTTGTTCTTAATTGACTTTCCTAGTTAAATAAAGATTAAATAAAAAAATACAAGTGTGTTCATGTACTAGGACCTCCTGTGGTTAGCTTCGCTCATCAATTACTATTAGAACAAACATCAACAGACATACATATACAGTGAGGGAAAAAAGTATTTGATCCCCTGCTGATTTTGTACGTTTGCCCACTGACAAAGACATGATCAGTCTATAATTTTAATGGTAGGTTTATTTGAACAGTGAGAGACAGAATAACAACAGAAAAATCCAGAAAAACGCATGTCAAAAATGTTATACATTGATTTGCATTTTAATGAGGGAAATAAGTATTTGACCCCTCTGCAAAACATGACTTAGTACTTGGTGGCAAAACACTTGTTAGCAATCACAGAGGTCAGACGTTTCTTGTAGTTGGCCACCAGGTTTGCACATATCTCAGGAGGGATTTTGTCCCACTCCTCTTTGCAGATCTTCTCCAAGTCATTAAGGTTTCGAGGCTGACGTTTGGCAACTCGAACCTTCAGCTCCCTCCACAGATTTTCTATGGGATTAAGGTCTGGAGACTGGCTAGGCCACTCCAGGACCTTAATGTGCTTCTTCTTGAGCCACTCCTTTGTTGCCTTGGCCGTGTGTTTTGGGTCATTGTCATGCTGGAATACCCATCCACGACCCATTTTCAATGCCCTGGCTGAGAGAAGGAGGTTCTCACCCAAGATTTGATGGTACATGGCACCGTCCATCGTCCCTTTGATGCGGTGAAGTTGTCCTGTCCCCTTAGCAGAAAAACACCCCCAAAGCATAATGTTTCCACCTCCATGTTTGACGGTGGGGATGGTGTTCTTGGGGTCATAGGCAGCATTCCTCCTCCTCCAAACACGGCGAGTTGAGTTGATGCCAAAGAGCTCGATTTTGGTCTCATCTGACCACAACACTTTCACCCAGTTCTCCTCTGAATCATTCAGATGTTCATTGGCAAACTTCAGACGGGCATGTATATGTGCTTCCTTGAGCAGGGGGACCTTGCGGTCGCTGCAGGATTTCAGTCCTTCACGGCGTAGTGTGTTACCAATTGTTTTCTTGGTGACTAGTGTCCCAGCTGCCTTGAGATCATTGACAAGATCCTCCTGTGTAGTTCTGGGCTGATTCCTCACTGTTCTCATGATCATTGCAACTCCACGAGGTGAGATCTTGCATGGAGCCCCAGGCCGAAGGAGATTGACAGGTCTTTTGTGTTTCTTCCATTTGCGAATAATCACACCAGCTGTTGTCACCTTCTCATCAAGCTGCTTGGCGATGGTCTTGTAGCCCATTCCAGCCTTGTGTAGGTCTACAATCTTGTCCCTGACATCCTTGGAGAGCTCTTTGGTCTTGGCCATGGTGGAGAGTTTGGAATCTGATTGATTGATTGCTTCTGTGGACAGGTGTTTTTATACAGGTAACAAACTGAGATTAGGAGCACTCCCTTTAAGAGTGTGCTCCTAATCTCAGCTCGTTACCTGTATAAAAGACACCCGGGAGCCAGAAATCTTTCTGATTGAGAGGGGGTCAAATACTTATTTCCCTCATTAAAATGCAAATCAATTTATAACATTTTTGACATGCGTTTTTCTGGATATTTTTGTTGTTATTCTGTCTCTCACTGTTCAAATAAGCCTTCCATTAAAATTATATACTGATCATTTCTTTGTCAGTGGGCAAACGTACGAAATCATCAGGGGATCAAATACTTTTTCCCCTCACTGTAGTAGAAAACAGTTCAGCTGATGGTCAGATGACAGTGACACCTGCACTTCAATTTAAGAATTGACTAACAAACATTAAAGGTTATAAAGTAGTCAACCATACAACCACCTTTCGTCTTGCCCATTCACCCTCTGAACGGCACACATACACAATCCATGTCTCTATTGTCTCAAGGCTTTAAAATCCTTCTTTAACCTGTCTCCTCCCCTTCATCTACACTGATTGAAGTGGATTTAACAAGTGACATCAATAAAGGATTATATCTTTCACCTGTATTCATCTGGTCAGTCTATGCCATGGAAAGAGCAGGTGTTCTTAATGATTTGTACACTCAGGGTACAACGCATACAAGCAACAATACATCCATCATCAGTACTTTTAATTAATCAAAGAAAAAAAAAAATCAGTTTTGTAACTGAAAATGTACAATTATTTTTGTAAACCTAACAGTGAAATAGGTCTCAGACTCAAGTCCAAACTCTCACGGTACGGTAGCTGCGTGGTAAGAAACTGATGAATAAAAAACATTGCTCAATCAAAACCGTCTAACCTATAGCAGAGCGTTTTCCACACACCCACTCCTTTCCACACGCCCACTACTTTCCTTTCGACACACCCACTCCTTTCCACACGCCCACTCCTTTCCTTTCGACACACCCACTCCTTTCCACACGCCCACTACTTTCCTTTCGACACACCCACTCCTTTCCACACGCCCACTACTTTCCTTTCGACACACCCACTCCTTTCCACACGCCCACTACTTTCCTTTCGACACACCCACTCCTTTCCACACGCCCACTACTTTCCTTTCGACACACCCACTCCTTTCCACACGCCCACTACTTTCCTTTCGACACACCCACTCCTTTCCACACGCCCACTACTTTCCTTTCGACACACCCACTTGCCCATACTCCGGTCGCCATATTGGGCTGCAGCTACCCCCTTCTCATCCTGTACCATAACGGGGTATACGGTATTACCGGCAGTGCACACATGGGCCATTATTTCTTTCCAAATGTATTTTTTTTTAAAGGATTTTTTTTTGTATATACACTGCTCAAAGAAATTAAGGAAATACAGTGGGGAAAAAAAGTATTTAGTCAGCCACCAATTGTGCAAGTTCTCCCCCTTAAAAATATGAGAGAGGCCTGTAATTTTCATCATAGGTACACGTCAACAATGACAGACAAATTGAGAAAGAAAAATCCAGAAAATCACATTGTAGGATTTTTTATGAATTTATTTGCAAATTATGGTGGAAAATAAGTATTTGGTCACCTACAAACAAGCAAGATTTCTGGCTCTCACAGACCTGTAACTTCTTCTTTAAGAGGCTCCTCTGTCCTCCACTCGTTACCTGTATTAACGGCACCTGTTTGAACTTGTTATCAGTATAAAAGACACCTGTCCACAACCTCAAACAGTCACACTCCAAACTCCACTATGGCCAAGACCAAAGAGTTGTCAAAGGACACCAGAAACAATATTGTAGACCTGCACCAGGCTGGGAAGACTGAATCTGCAATAGGTAAGCAGCTTGGTTTGAAGAAATCAACTGTGGGAGCAATTATTAGGAAATGGAAGACATACAAGACCACTGATAATCTCCCTCGATCTGGGGCTCCACGCAAGATCTCACCCTGTGGGGTCAAAATGATCACAAGAACGGTGAGCAAAAATCCCAGAACCACACGGGGGGACCTAGTGAATGACCTGCAGAGAGCTGGGACCAAAGTAACAAAGCCTACCATCAGTAACACACTACGCCGCCAGGGACTCAAATCCTGCAGTGCAAGACGTGTCCCCCTGCTTAAGCCAGTACATGTCCAGGCCCGTCTGAAGTTTGCTAGAGTGCATTTGGATGATCCAGAAGAGGATTGGGAGAATGTCAGATGAAACCAAAATAGAACTTTTTGGTAAAAACTCAACTCGTCGTGTTTGGAGGACAAAGAATGCTGAGTTGCATCCAAAGAACACCATACCTACTGTGAAGCATGGGGGTGGAAACATCATGCTTTGGGGCTGTTTTTCTGCAAAGGGACCAGGACGACTGATCCATGTAAAGGAAAGAATGAATGGGGCCATGTATCGTGAGATTTTGAGTGAAAACCTCCTTCCATCAGCAAGGGCATTGAAGATGAAACGTGGCTGGGTCTTTCAGCATGACAATGATCCCAAACACACCGCCCGGGCAGCGAAGGAGTGGCTTCGTAAGAAGCATTTCAAGGTCCTGGAGTGGCCTAGCCAGTCTCCAGATCTCAACCCCATAGAAAATCTTTGGAGGGAGTTGAAAGTCTGTGTTGCCCAGCGACAGCCCCAAAACATCACTGCTCTAGAGGAGATCTGCATGGAGGAATGGGCCAAAATACCAGCAACAGTGTGTGAAAACCTTGTGAAGACTTACAGAAAACGTTTGACCTGTGTCATTGCCAACAAAGGGTATATAACAAAGTATTGAGAAACTTTTGTTATTGACCAAATACTTATTTTCCACCATAATTTGCAAATAAATTCATTAAAAATCCTACAATGTCATTTTCTGGATTTTTTTTCCTCATTTTGTCAGTCATAGTTGACGTGTACCTATGATAAAAATTACAGGCCTCTCTCATCTTTTTATGTGGGAGAACTTGCACAATTGGTGGCTGACTAAATACTTTTTTTCCCCACTGTACTTAAACAACACAATGTAACTCCAAGTCAATCACACTTCTGTGAAATCAAACTGTCCACTTAGGAAGCAACACTGATTGACAATAAATGTCACATGCTGTTGTGCAAATGGAATAGACAACAGGTGGAAATTATAGGCAATTAGCAAGACACCCCCCAATAAAGGACTGGTTTTGCAGGTGGTGACCACAGACCACTTCTCAGTTCCTATGCTTCCTGGCTGATGTTTTGGTCACTTTTGAATGCTGGCGGTGCTTTCACTCTAGTGGTAGCATGAGACGGAGTCTACAACCCACACAAGTGGCTCAGGTAGTGCAGCTCATCCAGGATGGCACATCAATGCGAGCTGTGGCAAGAAGGTTTGCTGTGTCTGTCAGCGTAGTGTCCAGAGCATGGAGGCGCTACCAGGACACAGGCCAGTACATCAGGAGACGTGGAGGAGGCCGTAGGATGGCAACAACCCAGCAGCAGGACTGCTACCTCCGCCTTTGTGCAAGGAGGAGCAGGAGGAGCACTGCCAGAGCCCTGCAAAATGACCTCCAGCAGGCCACAAATGTGCATGTGTCTGCTCAAACGGTCAAAAACAGACGCCATGAGGGTGGTATGAGGGCCCGACGTCCACAGGTGGGGGTTGTGCTTACAGCCCAACACCGTGCAGGACGTTTGGCATTTGCCAGAGAATACCAAGATTGGCAAATTCGCCACTGGCGCCCTGTGCTCTTCACAGATGAAAGCAGGTTCACACTGAGCACATGTGACAGACGTGACAGAGTCTGGAGACGCCGTGGAGAACGTTCTGCTGCCTGCAACATCCTCCAGCATGACCGGTTTGGCGGTGGGGGGTGGCATTTCTTTGGGGGGCCGCACAGCCCTCCATGTGCTCGCCAGAGGTACCCTGACTGCCATTAGGTACCGAGATGAGATCCTCAGACCCCTTGTGAGACCATATGCTGGTGCGGTTGGCCCTGGGTTCCTCCTAATGCAAGACAATGCTAGACCTCATGTGGCTGGAGTGTGTCAGCAGTTCCTGCAAGAGGAAGGCATTGATGCTATGGACTGGCCCGCCCGTTCCCCAGACCTGAATCCAATTGAGCACATCTGGGACATCATGTCTCGCTCCAGGTCTGCTTTAGTCCAGGTCTGGGAGGAGATCCCTCAGGAGACCATCCGCCACCTCATCAGGAGCATGCCCAGGCGTTGTAGGGAGGTCATACAGGCACGTGGAGGCCACACACACTACTGAGCCTCATTTTGACTTGTTTTAAGGATTACATCAAAGTTGGATCAGCCTGTAGTGTGGTTTTCCACTTTAATTTTGAGGGTGACTCCAAATCCAGACATCCATGGGTTGATACATTTGATTTCTATTGATAATTTTTGTGTGATTTTGTTGTCAGCACATTCAACTATGTAAAGAAAAAAGTATTTAATAAGATTATTTCAGTCATTCAGATCTAGGATGTGTTATTTTAGTGTTCCCTTTATTTTTTTGAGCAGTGTATGTATATAATATGCTAACAAATGCTAACAAAGCACTAGCTAATTTAAACTAAATGCAAGGACAGACAACCCAGCACACATTTACATTTACATTTTAGTCATTTAGCAGACGCTCTTATCCAGAGCGACTTACAGTTAGTGAGTGCATACCATTTTCTTATACAAAAGGCTTTTGTCTCTGCTGTAACCAAGAAGCTTGTTATTGTAAGCTAGCCACCTAACATTATAGCTAGCAAGTTAGCGAACCAAATTCATAGCTGGAGCCCTGAGCTGGAGAAAATGTATTTGGCACATCTTGTTTAGTTAAGATATTCAGAAAACATTGGTATTGAATTTCAAGTATGACCTGATCCCCTCTCTGGTGCTGCTCAACAGTGGATCGTCAGTTTGCTCCATGTGCTCTTTGTTAACAAGCATAGCATGTGACTGGCTCAATTGAAATATTTTGAATAAAAATGTGACGTATTGAAAATCACACTGTCGGTACTTCAAAATATCCCGGTATAAGGTAAATACTGTATAAAAAATATGACGGTATTGAAAATAATACCGTCGATACTTCAAAATACCCCGGTATACGGTAAATACTGTATAAAATGTGACGTTATTGAAAATCATGTCGTCGGTACTTCAAAATATCCCGGTATACGGTAAATACTGTATAAAATGTGACGGTATTGAAAATCATACCGTCGGTACTTCAAAATACCCCGGTATGTGGTAAATACGGTATACCGCCCAAGCCTAGTCATCACTGTCTGGCCATGCTAGAGAAGATGGAAGTGCAGTGCATTTTCTAACCACACATTTTGATCAAACCATACAAACTCTAAGCCTAAATTCAAAAAAACATATTGCCATATTGTCCTTTCACTAAGCTCGAAGCTGGGATCTAATCCAGATCCTAGTAACTGCGATATCAAACCGCATTGGGATTCTGGCTCACTGATGTGCACTTTTCTCTGTATTTAACCTAAGACATGCACGCTTATGCTAACAGACCATAACATTCACCTGCACACACAGTGTACCTACCTACACTCACATGAAGACACTCACAGATCCCCTGTTAAGTCCCCACCCATTAGATCATAGGGTTGGTAGTGTAGCATTGTTATGACTGTTGTGTCATCACTCTTACTTTTAACCCACTTAGCTCCCAAGTGGGCCAGATTGACCCTATCTGGTACACACACACACATCAGGATGAATACACCTCTGGCCTGCTCCTCTCCTCTATGTGTCCATTAGGACTTCTATCTCCAGAACGGAACAATGCATTCATGTTCTCTTCCCAGTACATCCCTGTGCAGGGCAGCATGTGAGCAGCCACACACACAGCTGTACAGGTTCAAAGGCCTTCAGAGCTTCAGAGTGAGAGAGGGATGAGAGGAGAGGAGAGGGGGAGGAGAGAGGGCGTGGGATAGACAGATGGGGACCAGGGAACTGCTGTCGCAGTGTGTGAACGACTTAATCAGAGTTCAGAGCGAGAGACAGCTCTTGGAAGGAGATGTGATACAGTTGGATGGCCCGTTGTTGACCTGGTGATGTTCCACAGAGTCTCCATGCTGGACTAGCAATCAGGACGACGCCAGAGAGGGTCAGATCTTCTCGGAGCTGGGTAGTCACAGACTGTGGCTTTGTGTGAAACGATAGTGGGCTCTGGGACTGTGTTAGCGCTCTGACCTAAAGGGACATGGACACGTTCCTTGGTCAGAAGGAGCGGTCAAACCCGTGCTCCCGTCCAGCTGTGGTAACCGTGACGACGCTGCTTGCCCTTAGGGTCTACCATGTGGGTGGCTTCGTGGCTGTGCCATCGATATGCAGACTGGCTCAGCTAGGTGAGTGACAGACAGTGTGTGTGTGTGTGTGTGTCTTCATTTGTACAGTACGTGTGAGAGAGAGACAGGAGTGCTGTCTCTCATTGGTAATGAGGCAGGTATTGTGAGTGGGTTTTGCAAAGACAATAGGGTCCAGATGAGCTATCTTCATTTGACCCTGCTCTCACAGCAGGAAAATAATCTTGCAGCAACAGGAAATTTACATTTTTGTAGGGGTTGATAAATTTTTCGTTAGGGCAAATCAAGTCTGACATTTTTAAGTGGAAATTACAAACTTTAGAAGCCTTTTTAAACCTTGAATATTCTGCTGTGCATGAAAATTATCTGCGACAAAAGAGTGAGCAAATTAAAATAGCAGATCCGTATGTATGCAGAAGATGGGTGTGATTGGAGAGTGAGTTGTTTTTCCCAGGTGCAGAGCTCTCCAGGTCCCTGGCAGGCGTCCGTGCTTAGATCTCACTGAGGAGACCTACAGTAGCTAGCACTGAGCCCACAGTCTTTAGACCTACAGTAACTAGTACTGAGCCCACAGTCAGTAGACCTACAGTAACTAGTACTGAGCCCACAGTCAATAGACCCTCAGTAACTAGCACTGAGCCCACAGTCAATAGACCTACAGTAACTAGCACTGAGCCCACAGTCAGTAGACCTACAGTAACTAGCACTGAGCCCACAGTCTTTTGACCTACAGTAACTAGCACTGAGCCCACAGTCAGTAGACCTACAGTAACTAGTACTGAGCCCACAGCCTTTATACCTACAGTAACTAGCACTGAGCCCACAGTCAGTAGACCTACAGTAACTAGTACTGAGCCCACAGTCAATAGACCTACAGTAACTAGCACTGAGCCCACAGTCAGTAGACCTACAGTAACTAGTACTGAACCCACAGTCAGTAGACCTACAGTAACTAGTACTGAACCCACAGTCAGTAGACCTACAGTAACTAGCACTGAGCCCACAGTCAGTAGACCTACAGTAACTAGCACTGAGCCCACAGTCAGTAGACCTACAGTAACTAGTACTGAGCCCACAGTCAATAGACCTACAGTAACTAGCACTGAGCCCACAGTCAGTAGACCTACAGTAACTAGTACTGAGCCCACAGTCAGTAGACCTACAGTAACTAGTACTGAGCCCACAGTCAGTAGACCTACAGTAACTAGCACTGAGCCCACAGTCAGTAGACCTACAGTAACTAGTACTGAGCCCACAGTCAGTAGACCTACAGTAACTAGCACTGAGCCCACAGTCAGTAGACCTACAGTAACTAGTACTGAGCCCACAGTCAGTAGACCTACAGTAACTAGCACTGAGCCCACAGTCAATAGACCTACAGTAACTAGTACTGAGCCCACAGTCAGTAGACCTACAGTCGCTAGCACTGAGCCCACAGTCAGTAGACCTACAGTAACTAGCACTGAGCCCACAGTCAGTAGACCTACAGTAACTAGCACTGAGCCCACAGTCAGTAGACCTACAGTAACTAGTACTGAGCCCACAGTCAGTAGACCTACAGTAACTAGCACTGAGCCCACAGTCAGTAGACCTACAGTCGCTAGTACTGAGCCCACAGTCAGTAGACCTACAGTAACTAGCACTGAGCCCACAGTCAGTAGACCTACAGTAACTAGCACTGAGCCCACAGTCAGTAGACCTACAGTAACTAGTACTGAGCCCACAGTCAGTAGACCTACAGTAACTAGCACTGAGCCCACAGTCAGTAGACCTACAGTAACTAGTACTGAGCCCACAGTCAGTAGACCTACAGTAACTAGCACTGAGCCCACAGTCAATAGACCTACAGTAACTAGTACTGAGCCCACAGTCAGTAGACCTACAGTCGCTAGCACTGAGCCCACAGTCAGTAGACCTACAGTAACTAGCACTGAGCCCACAGTCAGTAGCTGAGTGAAACAGATGGCAGAAGCCCACCGTGTGTGTGCGTGAGTTGCGTGCGCGCGTGTGTGAAATATACGTTCCTTAGTGTGCAAGTGCCACACATTTTGGTGTTGGAGTAATTGTGAATGCGTGTGCGTGTGTGCGTGTGCGTGTGTGCGTGCGTGCGTGCGTGTGTGTGCGTGTGCGTGCGTGCGTGTGTGTGTGTGTGTGTGGAAAACATCTGTAGCACCAGTGTTTGGTGTTGGTGGAAATGAGCTGTGTGTAGCTGTGGGCAGAGACCGGCTGAATTTAGATTAGCCACTAAAACTGAATCATATCACATCACTCTTATCTGATTTAGCTGCACCACAAACCACTCAAACTTATTTATATCCACCAACAGACAGTTTTCTTGTCTTTATTTGTGTTGTCAGTGTGCAGTAGAAGTGGTGAGGCCAGCAGCAGCTAGTTGTGTCACATCATTAATACTGGATGAAGTATGGAGCGGATGTTGCTGAATATGGATATGAAGATGGATATGGTTATGGATATGGATATGGATATGAATATGGATATGAATATGAATATGAATATGAATATGAATATGGAAATGGAAATGGAAATGAATATGGATATGAATATGGATATGGATATGTGAGTGGCGCAGTGGTCTAAGGCACTGCATCGCAGTGCTAGCTGTGCTACTAGAGATCCTGGTTCGAATCCAGGCTCTGTCGTAGCCGGCCGCGACCGGGAGACCCATGGGGGCGACGCACAATTGGCCCAGCGTCGTCAAGGGTAGGGGAGGGAATGGCCGGCAGGGATGTAGCTCAGTTGGTAGAGCATGGTGTTTGCAACGCCAGGGTTGTGGGTTCGATTCCCATGGGGGGTATGAAAAATAAAAAAAATAATGTATGCACTCACTAACTAACTGTAAGTCGCTCTGGATAAGAGCGTCTGCTAAATGACTAAAATGTAAATGTTATGAATGAGAGAGAATAATTATAGAGAAGAGGAATCGCACAGTTGAGTTCAGGCTGTCATTGTAAATAAGAATCTGTCCTTAATTGATTTGACTGGATAAACAAAACAATACAAATATCATGATCCTCATGGAAAATAATCGGGCAATTATTCTCAATTTGTCAATTGGATTTCAGTTCTGAATTGAAAAGCAATTTATCCTAAAGTTGAGGATGATAATGATTGATAATATAATGAAGGCCAGGACCTGTGTTCAAATGGATCTGATGATGGTGAGAATGACGCTTTGTGACATCTGCTGATGTAAAAAGGGCTTTATAAATAATACATTTGATTTGATTTGATGGTGGAGATGAAGAAGTATTTGGACCAGGTGTGTCCACTGTATTATATGTGACCTGTCCTCTCGTGTTGTGTCGTGTCTTGTTCAGTCCTGTCCCGTCCTGTCTTGCCCTGTCCTGTCCTGTCTTGTCCTGTCTTATCCTGTCCTGTCTTGTCCTGTAGTGTTCGGTAAGTTCTGAGGGCGACGGAGGCAGCCTTTGTTCATTGGGCCATCACAGAGCCTCCTCTCTCATTGACCCAATTATACAGTGTTTGATTGGCCTGGGCCTCAGTGGTACAACACAGCTTTGATCTGAACTCTCTGGTATACGCCGACAGAGATGATCAGGGCCCACCCACTCACACACACACACACCACACACACACACACACACACACACACACACACACACACACACACACACACACACACACACACACACACACACACACACACACACACACACACACACACACACAATGTTTTGTATTCATCTTTTTTTTTTTTTTATCCATTCAAGGAGATTTGTCAGTATTCACTGGGGTGAAATAGTCAGTAGTCTCATTGTTAGTATTCCTCCCCCGTTTCCTCTCTGGTAAAGGGGAGAGGTGTAACAGTGACTGAGTCCTGGGGAGAGGAGTAACAGTGACTGAGTCCTGGGGAGAGAGTAACAGTGACTGAGTCCTGGGGAGAGGAGTAACAGTGACTGAGTCCTGGGGAGAGGAGTAACAGTGACTGAGTCCTGGGGAGAGGTGTAACAGTGACTGAGTCCTGGGGAGAGGTGTAACAGTGACTGAGTCCTGGGGAGAGGAGTAACAGTGACTGAGTCCCTGGGGAGAGGAGTAACAGTGACTGAGTCCTGGGGAGAGGAGTAACAGTGACTGAGTCCTGGGGAGAGGAGTAACAGTGACTGAGGTCCCTGGGGAGAGGAGTAACAGTGACTGAGTCCTGGGGAGAGGAGTAACAGTGACTGAGCCCTGGGGAGAGGAGTAACAGTGACTGAGTCCTGGGGAGAGGAGTAACAGTGACTGAGTCCTGGGGAGAGGAGTAACAGTGACTGAGTCCTGGGGAGAGGAGTAACAGTGACTGAGTCCTGGGGAGAGGAGTAACAGTGACTGAGTCCTGGGGAGAGGAGTAACAGTGACTGAGTCCTGGGGAGAGGAGTAACAGTGACTGAGTCCTGGGGAGAGGAGTAACAGTGACTGAGTCCTGGGGAGAGGTGTAACAGTGACTGAGTCCTGGGGAGAGGAGTAACAGTGACTGAGTCCTGGGGAGAGGAGTAACAGTGACTGAGTCCCGGGGAGAGGTGTAACAGTGACTGAGTCCCGGGGAGAGGAGTAACAGTGACTGAGTCCTGGGGAGAGGAGTAACAGTGACTGAGTCCTGGGGAGAGGAGTAACAGTGACTGAGTCCTGGGGAGAGGAGTAACAGTGACTGAGTCCTGGGGAGAGGTGTAACAGTGACTGAGTCCTGGGGAGAGGAGTAACAGTGACTGAGTCCTGGGGAGAGGAGTAACAGTGACTGAGTCCTGGGGAGAGGAGTAACAGTGACTGAGTCCTGGGGAGAGGAGTAACAGTGACTGAGTCCTGGGGAGAGGGGCTGGTGGACAATGATGTATAGGACATGGGGTCTGAGTGCAAATTAAGTGACATTAAAGCATGTTACACACAGAGAGCAGACAGGCAGAGGAGAAAGACAGAGAGAGAGAATGAGACAGAGAGAGAGATAGAGAGGAGGAGAGAGGGAGGAGGAGAGAGGGAGGAGGAGAGAGGGAGGAGGAGAGAGAGAGGAGGAGAGAGAGAGGAGGAGAGAGGGAGGAGGAGAGAGGGAGGAGAGAGAGAGGAGGAGAGAGAGGAGGAGAGAGGGAGGAGGAGAGAGAGAGGAGGAGAGAGGGAGGAGGAGAGAGGGAGGAGGAGAGAGAGAGGAGGAGAGAGGGAGGAGGAGAGAGGGAGGAGGAGAGAGGGAGTGAGAGCTATAGAGAGAGAGCCATAGGGAGTGAGAGCTATAGAGAGAGAGCTATAGAGAGAGAGAGAGAGAGCTATAGAGAGAGAGAGAGAGAGAGCTATAGGGAGAGAGAGAGAGGAGGAGAGAGGGAGGAGGAGAGAGAGAGGAGGAGAGAGGGAGGAGGAGAGAGAGAGGAGGAGAGAGAGAGGGAGGAGGAGAGAGGGAGGAGGAGAGAGGGAGGAGGAGAGAGAGAGGAGGAGAGAGGGAGGAGGAGAGAGAGAGGAGGAGAGAGGGAGGAGGAGAGAGAGAGGAGGAGAGAGGGAGGAGGAGAGAGGAGGAGGAGAGAGGGAGGAGGAGAGAGGGAGTGAGAGCTATAGGAGAGAGAGAGAGCGAGAGAGAGAGCAGTTCTACATCATTGGTAAATTGATTGCTTAATTTGTTATATGAGAACCAGGTACAGGAACCTCATCACCAGCAATCACTGTGCACCCAGAGTAATTACTTTTAGTTTGGGGTTAGGGACAACAAAACCAAGGACCCTGTTCAATCAAAATCTCTGCTGCGACTCAGCATATCTGAATCAATATCCAGATGACTTTCTGTATCACACGGTAAACACTGTTTTTTTGAGCCACCAGAGTGAACTACAATCTTAGAAAAAAAGTTGCTATCTAGAAGGATTCTTCAGCTGTCCCCATAGGAGAACCCTTTGAATAACTATTTTGGTTGCAGGTAGAACCCTTTTTGGTTCCGTGTAGAACCCTTTCTACAGAGAGTTCTACATGGAACCCTAAGGAGTTCTACCTGGGACCAAAAATGGTTCTACCTGGGACCGAAAAGGGTTATTCCTGGAGTCAAAAAGTGTTATCCTATGGGGACAGCCGAATAACCTTTATGGAACCCAAACAGTTAAAACCAGAGGGAATATAGCTAGTACCTGAGGGGAGCTACTCAAAAGCTCTCCCCAGGGTAACCTACCTCTCTCCAGGCTAAATACCCCCCTCATCCCCCCTCCCCTGGTTGTTTCTGGCTGTAGCACTGGTCCTGGGAGAGAGATGAGAGGTATTATGGTGTGACGATTTACTCTTCGTGGACCTGAGAGGGTTAATGGAGAGAGATGGGCTAGTGAGAGGGTTATCAAGGAGATGGGCTAGTGAGAGGGTTAATGGAGGAAGATCGGATAGTGAGAGGGTTAATGGAGGAAGATGGGCTAGTGAGAGGGTTAATGGAGAGAGATGGGCTAGTGAGGGGTGAGGGAGAGAGATGGGCTAGTGAGAGGGTTAATGGAGGGAGATGGGCTAGTGAGAGGGTTAATGGAGAGAGATGGGCTAGTGAGAGGGTTAATGGAGGGAGATGGGCTAGTGAGAGGGTTAATGGAGAGAGATGGGCTAGTGAGAGGGTTAATGCAGAGAGATGGGCTAGTGAGAGGTTAATGAGAGAGATGGGATAGTGAGAGGGTTAATGCAGAGAGATGGGCTAGTGAGAGGGTTAATGCAGAGAGATGGGATAGTGAGAGGGTTAATGGAGAGAGATGGGCTAGTGAGAGGGTTAATGGAGGGAGATGGGCTAGTGAGAGGGTTAATGGAGAGAGATGGGCTAGTGAGAGGGTTAATGGAGGAAGATGGGCTAGTGAGAGGGTTAATGGAGAGAGATGGGCTAGTGAGAGGGTTAATGGAGAGAGATGGGCTAGTGAGAGTGTCCTCTGGTCTGATGAAACAAAAATAGAACTGTTTGGCCATAATGCTTGCAAGCCGGAGAACAACATCCCAACCGTGAAGCACGGGGGTGGCAGCATCATGCTGTGGGGGTGCTTTGCTGCAGGAGGGACTGGTGCACTTCACAAAATAGATGGCATCATGAGGAAGGAAAATTATGTGGATATATTGAAGCAACATCTTAAGACATCAGTCAGGAAGTTAAAGCTTGGTCGCAAACGGGTCTTCCAAATGGACAATGAACACAAGCATACTTCCAAGTGAGGGGGAGAGAGGGTGGGAGATGGGTTAGTGAGGGGGGGAGAGTGGGAGGGAGATGGGTTAGTGAGGGGGGAGAGTGGAGAGGGGAGATGGGTTAGTGAGGGGGGAGAGAGGGAGGGAGATGGGTTAGTGAGGGGGGAGAGTGGGAGGGAGATGGGTTAGTGAGGGGGGAGAGAGAGAGGGAGATGGGTTAGTGAGGGGGAGAGAGGGTGGGAGATGGGTTAGTGAGGGGGAGAGAGGGTGGGAGATGGGTTAGTGAGGGGGAGAGAGGGTGGGAGATGGGTTAGTGAGGGGGGAGAGAGGGAGGGAGATGGGTTAGTGAGGGGGAGAGTGGGAGGGAGATGGGTTAGTGAGGGGGGAGAGTGGGAGGGAGATGGGTTAGTGAGGGGGGAGAGTGGGAGGGAGATGGGTTAGTGAGGGGGGAGAGTGGGAGGGAGATGGGTTAGTGAGGGGGGAGAGTGGGAGGGAGATGGGTTAGTGAGGGGGGAGAGTGGGAGGGAGATGGGTTAGTGAGGGGAAAGAGAGGGAGAGAGAATGAAGAGGGTAAACGCCCGAAACAGCAATCTAGAGTCATAATCATTATGCTTAATTCTATGTCAAAAATATGTTTACAGTTCTGCATATCTAAGCATACCTCTTGAGCTGTCTGTAGCCTCCTGACTGGTGGTTCTTTTTTAAAATAACTAAATACGCTTCTCTGCATGTCTGCATGTCTGCTAAAATCCGGGTAAAAGATTGAAAGGAATGTGAGTCTTATTCAGTACATTTAGTTATTGCTTGCTTTTCTAAAGTTTACCAACCTTGCCAACAGACATGCCAGATAAGATAGTTAGACAAGCTAGCTACTCTAACTTGATTAATAGCCTGAAATGGCTTCTTGCTAGCTAGTGATGAGGCGGGGAGATTGAAAACCTATCTGGGCTAGCTAAAGCCAACTTCATATATATATAACATTATTATATATATTTTCTTATCAGTACAAATATGAGTTTTCCTCCGCACTACCACCCAATGAAAGCAATATGTCATGTGTTGACAATACCATGGCTATTTGTGATATTTAAAGCAGATGATGTGTACCTCTTATCTGCCTCTCTCTCGCTCTCTCTCTCTCTCTCTCTCTCTCTCTCTCTCTCTCACTCTCCTCTTCTCTCTCTCTCTCGCTCTCTCTCTCTCTCATCTCTCTCTCTCTCATCTCTCTCTCTCCTCTCTCTCTCTCTCTCTCTCTCTCTCTCTCTCTCTCTCTCTCTCTCTCTCTCAATTCAATTCAATTCAATTCAATTTAAGGGCTTATTGGCATGGGAAACGTGTGTTAACATTGCCAAAGCAAGTGAAGTAGATAGTAAACAAAAGTGAAATAAACAATAAATATTAACAGTAAACATTACACTCAGAAGTTTCAAAAGAATAAAGACATTTCAAATGTCATATTATGTATATATACAGTGTTGGAACAATGTGCAAATAGTTAAAGTACAAATGGGAAAATAAATAAACATAAATATGGGTTGTATTTACAATGGTGTTTGTTCTTCACTGGTTACCCTTTTCTTGTGGCAACAGGTCACAAATCTTGCAGCTGTGATGGCACACTGTGGTTTTTCACCCAGTAGATAAGGGAGTTTATCAAAATTGGGTTTGTTTTCGAATTCTTTGTGGATCGCTGTAATCTGAGGGAAATATGTGTCTCTAATATGGTCATACATTTGGCAGGAGGTTAGGAAGTGCAGCTCAGTTTCCACCTCATTTTGTGGGCAGTGTGCACATAGCCTGTCTTCTCTTGAGAGCCAGGTCTGCCTACGGTGGCCTTTCTCAATAGCAAGGCTATGCTCACTGAGTCTGTACATAGTCAAAGCTTTCCTTAAGTTTGGGTCAGTCACAGTGGTCAGGTATTCTGCCACTGTGTACTCTCTGTTTAGGGCCAAATAGCATTCTAGTTTGCTCTGTTTTTTTGTTTGTTCTTTCCAATGTGTCAAGTAATTCTCTTTTTGTTTTCTCATGATTTGGTTGGGTCTATTTGTGTTGTTGTTGTTGTTGTCCTGGGGCTGTGTGGGGTCTGTTTGTGTTTGTGAACAGAGCCCCAGGACAAGCTTACTTAGGGGACTCTTCTCCAAGTTCATCTCTCTGTAGGTGATGGCTTTGTTATGGATGGTTTGGGAATCGCTTCCTTTTAAGTGGTTATAGAATTTAACGGCTCTTTTCTGGATTTTGATAATTAGCGGGTATTGGCCTAATTCTGCTCTGCATGCATTATTTGGTGTTTTACGTTGTACACGGAGGATGTTTTTGCAGAATTCTGCATGCAGAGTCTCAATTTGGTGTTTGTCCCATTTTGTGAATTCTTGGTTGGTGAGCGGACCCCAGACCTCAGAACCATAAAGGGCAATGGGTTCTATAACTGATTCAAGTATTTTTAGCCAGATCCTAATTGGTATGTCAAATTTTATGTTCCTTTTGATGGCATAGAAGGCCCTTCTTGCCTTGTCTCTCAGATTGTTCACAGCTTTGTGGAAGTTACCTGTGGCGCTGATGTTTAGGCCGAGGTATGTATAGTTTTTTGTGTGCTCTAGGGCAACGGTGTCTAGATGGAATTTGTATTTGTGGTCCTGGCAACTGGACCTTTTTTGGAACACCATTATTTTTGTCTTACTGAGATTTACTGTCAGGGCCCAGGTCTGACAGAATCTGTGCAGAAGATCTAGGTGCTGCTGTAGGCCCTCCTTGGTTGGTGACAGAAGCACCAGATCGTCAGCAAACAGAAGACATTTTACTTCAAATTCTAGTAGGGTGAGGCCGGGTGCTGCAGACTGTTCTAGTGCCCTCGCCAATTCGTTGATATATATGTTGAAGAGAGTGGGGCTTAAACTGCATCCCTGTCTCACCCCACGGCCCTGTGGAAAGAAATGTGTGTGTTTTTTGCCAATTTTAACCGCACACTTGTTGTTTGTGTACATGGATTTTATAATGTCGTATATTTTTCCCCCAACCCCACTTTCCATCAATTTGTATAGCAGACCCTCATGCCAAATTGAGTCAAAAGCTTTTTTGAAATCAACAAAGCATGAGAAGACTTTGCCTTTGTTTTGGTTTGTTTGTTTGTCAATTAGGGTGTGCAGGGTGAATACGTGGTCTGTCGTACGGTAATTTGGTGAAAAGCCAATTTGACATTTGCTCAGTACATTGTTTTCACTGAGGAAATGAACTAGTCTGCTATTAATGATAATGCAGAGGATTTTCTCTCTCTCTCTCTCTCTCACGCTCTCTCTCTCTCTCTCTCTCTCTCTCTCTCTCTCTTTCTCAGAAGAAGATATGCTTGCTAAGAACAACTGTTTCAGCCTCTCACTGCAGCACCCTGATGTATATTTCACTCTAACGGAATTGTGAGGAAAATGGCCATGTATAATTAAGTGATGGTAAACAGTGTTTTCTCACACCGCTGCTAAGACAAGGTGTTGGTTTAAGTGGCTCTAAGAGTGACCACACAGTAGCTGCCTGTGTTAATTATGTTGTGTACTGTTAACATAGTTTCTCAAAATGAA
>NW_028162821.1:150000-151535 GCF_964263955.1 Coregonus lavaretus
CTTCTTTATGGCGGTTTTGGAGCAGTGGCTTCTTCCTTGCTGAGCAGCCTTTCAGGTTATGTCGATATAGGACTTGTTTTACTGTGGATATAGATACTTTTGTACCTGTTTCCTCCAGGTACATGCACTTTTCGCACCAAAGTACGTTCATCTCTAGGAGACAGAACGCGTCTCCTTCCTGAGTGGCATGATGGCTGCGTGGTCCCATGGTGTTTATACTTGCGTACTATTGTTTGTACAGATGAACGTGGTACCTTCAGGCGTTTGGAAATTGCTCCCAAGGATGAACCAGACTTGTGGAGGTCTACACATTTTTTTCTGAGGTCTTGGTTGATTTCTTTTGATTTTCCCATGATGTCAAGCAAAGAGGCACTGAGTTTGAAGGTAGGCCTTGAAATATATCCACAGGTACACCTCCAATTGACTCAAATGATGTCAATTAGCCTATCAGAAGCTAACATAATTTTCAGGAATTTTCCAAGCTGTTTAAAGTCACAGTCAACTTAATGTACAGTGGGGAAAAAAAGTATTTAGTCAGCCACCAATTGTGCAAGCTCTCCCACTTAAAAAGATGAGAGAGGCCTGTAATTTTCATCATAGGTACACGTCAACTATGACAGACAAATTGAGGACCAGGACGACTGATCCGTGTAAAGGAAAGAATGAATGGGGCCATGTATCGTGAGATTTTGAATGAAAACCTCCTTCCATCAGCAAGGGCATTGAAGATGAAACGTGGCTGGGTCTTTCAGCATGACAATGATACCAAACACACCGCCCGGGCAACGAAGGAGTGGCTTCGTAAGAAGCATTTCAAGGTCCTGGAGTGGCCTAGCCAGTCTCCAGATCTCAACCCCATAGAAAATCTTTGGAGGGAGTTGAAAGTCCGTGTTGCCCAGCGACAGCCCCAAAACATCACTGCTCTAGAGGAGATCTGCATGGAGGAATGGGCCAAAATACCAGCAACAGTGTGTGAAAACCTTGTGAAGACTTACAGAAAACGTTTGACCTGTGTCATTGCCAACAAAGGGTATATAACAAAGTATTGAGAAACTTTTGTTACATTTGGCAGGAGGTTAGGAAGTGCAGCTCAGTTTCCACCTCATTTTGTGGGCAGTGTGAAAATAGCCTGTCTTCTCTTGAGAGCCAGGTCTGCCTACGGCGGCCTTTCTCAATAGCAAGGCTATGCTCATTGAGTCTGTACATAGTCAAAGCTTTCCTTAATTGTGGGTCGTCACAGTGGTCAAGTATTCTGTCACTGTGTAGTCTCTGTTTAGGGCTCTGTTTTTTTGTTAATTCTTTCCAATGTGTCAAGTAATTAATCTCCCTCTTCCTCTCTCTCTCTCTCTCTCTTCTCTCTCTCTCTCTCTCTCTCTCTCTCTCTCTCTCTCTCTCTCTCTCTCTCTCTCTCTCTCTCTCCCTCTCCCTCTTCTTCTTCTCTCTCCCCTTCTTCTTCTTCTCTCTCTCTCTCTCTCTCTCTCTCTCTCTCTCTCTCTCTCTCTCCCTCCCTCTGCCTCTCTCTCCCTCTCCTCTCT
>NW_028162820.1:0-4000 GCF_964263955.1 Coregonus lavaretus
CATGTGAATCAGTTATGTACAGCTTTGATGAAAGTGTAGGAGTTTAGGGTTAGGGTTAGGGGAGATGAAGGGGTGGAGGATAGTGATGAAAGTGTAGGAGTTTAAATGTATGATTATTTTGTTGTTTAGCACTTCTTAGTAATTTACACCTATTACCCAGGTGGGGTGGTAATTTTCCCCTATTACCCCAGGTGGGGTGGTAATTTGCACCTATTGCCCCAGGTGGGGTGGTAATTTGCACCTATTGCCCCAGGTGGGGTGGTAATTTGCACCTATTTCCCCAGGTGGGGTGGTAATTTGCCCCTATTGCCCCAGGTGGGGAGGTAATTTGCCCCTATTGCCCCAGGTGGGGTGGTAATTTGCCCCTATTGCCCCAGGTGGGGTGGTGGATGGTTGTCAAACTGTTGCTGAAAACAGGGGTAAGTTGACATGTAAATACATCACAAGATTCACACCCATTGGTTGAAAGAGAGGAAGGTGATTATTGCAACAAACAAACAAACAAAAAAAGAAATCCCGATGTAGGTTGAACAGCCAGCATGAGGAATGGGCTTTACTGTGTCGCGCTCATAGGCTATAAGGTCAATAGGTGAATGACACTGATCACATGACTGATAGGAAAGCGGAGGAGAAACAAGACTATGACGATGATATGTTAGTATTCATTAACACTATGATGATGATATGTCTGTATTCATTAACACTATGATGATGATATGTCTGTATTAATTAACACTATGATGATGATATGTTAATATTCATTAACACTATGATGATGATATGTTAGTATTCATTAACACTATGATGATGATATATCTGTATTCGTTAACACTATGATGATGATATGTTAGTATTCATTAACACTATGATGATGATATGTTAGTATTCATTAACACTATGATGATGATATGTTAGTATTCATTAACACTTTGATGATGATGTGTTAGTATTCATTAACACTATGATGATGATATGTCTGTATTAATTAACACTATGATAATGATATGTTAATATTCATTAACACTATGATGATGATATGTTAGTATTCATTAACACTATGATGATGATATGTTAGTATTCATTAAAACTATGATGATGATACGTCTTTATTCATTAACACTATGATGATGATATGTTAGTATTCATTAACACTATGATGATATGATAGTATTCATTAACACTATGATTATATGTTACTATTCATTAACACTATGATGATGATATGTTAATATTAATTAACACTATGATGATGATATGTTAGTATTCATTAACACTATGATGATGATACGTTAGTATTCAATACCACTATGATGCTATGTTAGTATTAATTAACACTATGATGATGATACGTTAGTATTCATTAACACTATGATGATGATATGTTAGTATTCATTAACACTATGATGATATGTTAGTATTCATTAACACAATGATGATGATATGTTAGTATTCATTAACACTATGATGATGATACGTTAGTATTCATTAACACTATGATGATGATATGTTAGTATTCATTAACACTATGATGATGATATGTTAGTATTCATTAACACTATGATGATATGTTACTATTCATTAACACTATGATGATGATATGTTAATATTCATTAACACTATGATGATGATATGTTAATATTCATTAACACTATGATGATGATATGTTAGTATTCATTAACACTATGATGATGATATGATAGTATTCATTAACACTATGATGATGATATGTTAATATTCATTAACACTATGATGATGATATGTTAGTATTCATTAACACTATGATGATGATATTATAGTATTCATTAAAACTATGATGATGATATGTTAGTATTCATCAACACTATGATGACGATATGTTAATATTCATTAACACTATGATGATGATATGTTAGTATTCATTAACACTATGATGATGATATGATAGTATTCATTAACACTAGGATGATGATATGATAGTATTCATTAACACTAGGATGATATGTTACTATTCATTAACACTATGATGATGATATGTTAATATTCATTAACACTATGATGATGATATGTTAGTATTCATTAACACTATGATGATGATATGTTAATATTAATTAACACTATGATGATGATATGTTAGTATTCATTAACACTATGATGATGAAATCTTAATATTCATTAACACTATGATGATGATATGTTAATATTCATTAACACTATGATGATGATATGTTAGTATTCATTAACACTATGATGATGATATATTAATATTCATTAACACTATGATGATGATATGTTAATATTAATTAACACTATGATAATGATATGTTAGTATTCATTAACACTATGATGATGATACGTTAGTATTCATTACCACTATGATGCTATGTTAGTATTAATTAACATTATGATGATGATACGTTAGTATTCATTAACACTATGATGATGATATGTTAGTATTCATTAACACTATGATGATATGTTAGTATTCATTAACACAATGATGATGATATGTTAGTATTCATTAACACTATGATGATGATACGTTAGTATTCATTAACACTATGATGATGATATGTTAGTATTCATTAACACTATGATGATGATATGTTAGTATTCATTAACACTATGATGATATGTTACTATTCATTAACACTATGATGATGATATGTTAATATTCATTAACACTATGATGATGATATGTTAATATTCATTAACACTATGATGATGATATGTTAGTATTCATTAACACTATGATGATGATATGTTAATATTCATTAACACTATGATGATGATATGTTAGTATTTATTAACACTATGATGATGATATGATAGTATTCATTAACACTATGATGATATGTTAGTATTCATTAACACAATGATGATGATATGTTAGTATTCATTAACACTATGATGATGATACGTTAGTATTCATTAACACTATGATGATGATATGTTAGTATTCATTAACACTATGATGATGATATGTTAGTATTCATTAACACTATGATGATATGTTACTATTCATTAACACTATGATGATGATATGTTAATATTCATTAACACTATGATGATGATATGTTAATATTCATTAACACTATGATGATGATATGTTAGTATTCATTAACACTATGATGATGATATGTTAATATTCATTAACACTATGATGATGATATGTTAGTATTCATTAACACTATGATGATGATATGATAGTATTCATTAACACTATGATGATGATATGTTAATATTCATTAACACTATGATGATGATATGTTAGTATTCATTAACACTATGATGATGATATGATAGTATTCATTAACACTATGATGATGATATGTTAGTATTCATTAACACTATGATGACGATATGTTAATATTCATTAACACTATGATGATGATATGTTAGTATTCATTAACACTATGATGATGATATGATAGTATTCATTAACACTAGGATGATATGTTACTATTCATTAACACTATGATGATGATATGTTAATATTCATTAACACTATGATGATGATATGTTAGTATTCATTAACACTATGATGATGATATGTTAATATTCATTAACACTATGATGATGATATGTTAGTATTCATTAACACTATGATGATGAAATGTTAATATTCATTAACACTATGATGATGATATGTTAATATTCATTAACACTATGATGATGATATGTTAGTATTCATTAACACTATGATGATGATATGATAGTATTCATTAACACTAGGATGATATTTTACTATTCATTAACACTATGAAGATGATATGTTAATATTCATTAACACTATGATGATGATATGTTAGTATTCATTAACACTATGATGATGATATATTAATATTCATTAACACTATGATGATGATATGTTACTATTCATTAACACTATGATGATGATATGTTAGTATTCATTAACACTATGATGATGATATGTCTGTATTAATTAACACTATGATAATGATATGTTAATATTCATTAACACTATGATGATGATATGTTAGTATTCATTAACACTATGATG